>NW_004955410.1:2967778-2991241 GCF_000276665.1 Chinchilla lanigera
TATTATTATTATTTTTCATACCAGGAATCAAACTCAGGACCTTGCACTTGCCAAGCAGAAGCTGTGCCACTGAGCTATATCCCCAGCCCAAGATATATATTTTAGTTATAAGGGGCACCAGGATGGTAAATCACCATGAAGGACTAAGATCCTGAGGCCCGGTGTCCCTGGCCTTTGTTAGCTCAGCTGGGCCGGCTGCAGGAAGCAGTGGGGGTGAACCGCTGACACAGGCAAGGCTCAAGGGTTCAAAGAACAGAGCAGTTTTGGGAAAGCATGCAGAAGCGGACCACAGTTAACCTGTAACCTGATCATCTGCTAGCTGAGACTACTGAGCTAGATGGAATTTGGGCATGTCAAGGTCCTCAGCTGTAGTGTTTCTCTTGCTTTGAGGCATCAGGACCTCACAGATCTTTTGCTGGTTGCACTTCTGGCCTTTGGCCTGGGGATTAATTTCACCCCTGCACCAGTCATGGGCCTCTCCACAAGTCACTTAGGCCTAGGACAGACTCTTGATTCGATTTATTTTCATGTCAATTCATTAACATCAGTCAGTGCCTGCACTGTACCTTGTCCAGCTCTTCCTCAGTATTCCCCAGGCCTTCCTGCCTCTCTTCTCTGGAACTCATCTGGTCTTTCAAGTGGATGAGTAAATAAATACATTAATATCTGCTAAGGTATGAATAAGATCTTCCAGCCCCATTCAGATTCAGCTACTTTATCATTAAGTTGCCATTCACAAAAAAAGTAAGGTACTGCATGGAAATAACACTGCATAGATTAACGACAGGGCTTGAAGCTCAGGCCTGCACTTGGCCAGTGTCTCCAACCACAGCTTCACACACAGCTCGCTTTCTCCTGTTGCCTTGCAGGACTAGCTGCGAGCTAACACCAGAAAATAATCAAAAAGCCTTCCCAAGACGAGAGAGAAGAAAACAAAGAACTGAAGCAGGGCTTCTTATAACATCTCATCAGTTTTTCTTTAATGATTGCGTTCCCAAGGCATTTTCAGGCTTGGAAAATAATAGAAATTCTAAATCTCTCAAAAAATTAGTTTTTCCAAACAGGAAAGCTTCTAAACTCTGCTGAAAGGCCATTCTTTGGTGTCTTGACTATAATTAAAAGAAAAATAGGTGACTCTCTAATTTCTCAAGGAAAAGGGCCTCAGTCTTCAAACCATTATTGTGAAACTAGGCTTCATAAACTGACTTGAAAATTTAGCAATTTTATAGGGAGATAGTCCAGAACAAAAGTGTTGTCCCAGGTAAAGCTCAGTGAGGCAGAATGTCTTAATGGAGCACTCCTACACAGGCTCCATAAGAAGCAGCCTGCACTTCCCTGTCAAAATGAACGTCCCTAAATCACTCATTGACTTTCACAGAGTCACGGGACCACTCAGGGACTTCCCTGTCCTTATTCCCTTCTGAGCTTAGTTCTCTGACTTTGGCTGTGACTTTTTGCTGTGCTCTGAAATGTGAGTCTGGGCCTCATTAGGAAAGGCAGAAGACTGGAAAAGTGATTTTTCTTTTTTCTTTAAATGGTCTTTATAGAAGCCTAGCAGACACACAGAGAACCCAGAAACACTTTTTTCCAGGTTCCAATTGCACAGCCCTGACAGTTATTGGAGAATCCAGGAGGAAGCTGAGAATTTGCAGGAAGTGATTCTGATCTGTTGCCCTATCTTTTATCTCCCAGAAGCCTACACTGTGAGATCTCAAAGTCACGAGACCCCAGTTCTAACAGTGGTAAGAGTAATTTTCCCACTGCATCTTCTGGTCTTGTGGTCCTCTTGCTCTCCATCCCAGGGCCTCACAACTGAGGCTGCGACCCACCTTTGGACTGATGGTATGTGGGAAGAAGAGAGCAGGGGAAAACGCTGAGATGAATGGGCCAGGCACAGATCAAGTCCTCAAGGCCACACCCGCCATGGCCCACTTCCCCCAGGGGGGGCCTCATTTTCCAGAGGAAAGGAGTGGAGAGGAGAGGAGAAGAGAGGAGAGGAGAGGAGAGGAGAGGACCCTATCCAGCTAGGGTGAGGTTGCAGCAGCAAGCAGGAGCACTAAAATGACAGCCAGGATTTGCAGGCAGATTTATTTACATCGGCAGGCACTGATGGGGCTCACTCCCAGAATATCAGGCCCTGACCTCTGGTGGCCCAGGGCTTAGATGGGACAAGCCAGCAGGACGTACAGAGGCAGAACGGCTTGTCAATTGGACACTGGTTTATACAGTGTGCACCCTAGTGACCAGCTGTGCATGACAGTGACCAGCCGTTTCTGAGAGACAGGAACAACCGTGTCTGGAACAGGAACTATTACCCAGGGAACTAGCAAAGTGAAGCATACTGGCAGGGTGAGGGGGCATTTTCTGCTACAAGGTTAGAA
Source organism: Chinchilla lanigera (assembly GCF_000276665.1). Taxonomy (NCBI): domain Eukaryota; kingdom Metazoa; phylum Chordata; class Mammalia; order Rodentia; family Chinchillidae; genus Chinchilla; species Chinchilla lanigera. The sequence goes on from NW_004955410.1 coordinate 2,970,160, forward strand.
CCTGCAGCCCAGGTCCCTCTCAGAAGTCTCAATCCATTTACGTGGACAATCAAGCTTCACTGGCACAGATGCATTCTGCACCTTAAGCCAAAATAAGAAACTTGTCTAAAAGTGATAGTTATTACATTGAATACGTGAAGCCAAGGATACATGCATAAACCTCATGCTACCCTGCTTTTCCTGGTCAGGACTTTACTCACTCATTTATTATGTTTCAGATACTGCGAAAGGTGTAAGCACAATCACACACAATGTCGCTGAGCCCAGAGTTGTTTCCATTTCCCACCTGACTCTGGTTTGGGGCACAGGCTGGCATCGGGACTGCTCCTGGATATACCCGAGGTGGAGGTAGGGTGTTTAACTCCAGCTGTCCCCCTGCTGGGCTGAGCTAATCCTACGGGACCTCTGAAGGCAGAGCATTGCCTGGTTGGCAAAACTCAGTCTACACAATGGTTCTTACATGTTGTCGTATAATTTTTAAATGCACTTTATGTTTTTGATAGTGTATATTTACAGGAAAATTATCAAGGTACAGAGTTCCTATATACCTCACACCCAATTTCCCCCATTATGAAGCTTACATAAGGGTTACATTGGGATTAATTATAGGACTGAAATGGCTATCTGATACTAACTGAAGCCCACACTTAGTTTGTATTTTCCTTGTTTTTACTTAATGCCATTGCTTCTCTCCTAAGACACCATCCAGGATATCAAAGTGCATAAACTCATCCTGTCTCCGTAGGCTCCTCTGAACTGGGCCGCTTCCTGATTTCCTGTTTTACCTTTTGATGACCTTGACAGCTTTGAGGAAGACAGCAGTTAAATATTTCACTGATACTCAGTAGGGATTTATTTGAGATTCCTCATGAGATCTGTGGCTGTAACCCTGCTGTCATCCCATCACAGCATGTGTAGTGCCATCAGCTTGGTCTCTCCCCATGGATGTTGGGCATGATTGCTGGCTGGGCACCTAAGGAGGGAGTTATACTCAACTTCCATGAATTAACTCCACAATGACCATATAAACTTTTTGGAATTCTGCATGGAAGACTTGTCTCTTTTCCCCAATTTATTCATCCCTGATATCAGAATAAATGCGTGGACATTGCTTTGTGCTCTGGGTTATACTTGAGAGCTGATTTATTTTGTGGTTCATATTGTTCCACCCACAGCCTGGCAGCTGTGACAATTCTGTGTCCTTTGCCATCCCCATTGCTGTGCGTTATCTTTCTGGCACCTTCTTACTTGCAGTTACTACAAGACATCAAGACTCATCTCCCATGTTCTCTGCCTCGGTCCTAGAATCAGTCGAAGAATGGCTGGTGCTTTTTATTGAACAATGGAAGAAACCATAAGCTGGGTGCAGCATGTTCTCTATGTTCTTGAGATGTTGTTTCTTCTACATTTGTCTTCAGACTGAACAAGGAAATGTCTGTGTGCATACTATCCCTTATATTACATATCTACGACTAGGTCTGTGTGCATGTATGTCTATCTATACTAAATCAAACATGAGTTCATGCTGATGTTTCCAATGCCAGTACATCACCACATAGCTTAGAGAGCACTCTACTCTTGCTTGCCTGTGAGTCTCAAAGTGCTCAAACCCTCCAGATTCTCATCTTACCCAGAGGAAAAATCCTCACAGTCTAGTAGCTCCTCTTCCACCTGAAGAGATAATGCTGTACACATCATTAACATAGAGAGAAGAGATAAAGAAATGTTAAAAATAAACATCACTTTACAGTTGGGTTAGCATCTAGGTGGATCTTCCAGGCTCCCACATTATCAGTATGTATTGAGATATAAATACTTTCCTGAGCAGTATAAAGTAGCATATAAATGTGCACACTCCATGACACAAACGACTGAACTAAAATTTTATCTTTTATATTTGGTAGAAATGTGACCATAAAACATTCTATTCATTCTCCACCAGTCAGTGGCAGTCCCTGCTTGGTTTCTAAAATCTTGCTGTGTCTTGATGCAGGTGGGCTGTGAAGAGAGTGAGGAGAGTTCTTCCATCCTCTCCCCAGGCTTCCTCCATGGTTCGCATTTGACATAACCTCTCTATTTACTGAAATGAAGAAATTAATACTGATACAGAACTATTGACTAAACTACAGATTTTACAATTTTCTCCACTAATGTCCATTTTCTTACCCAGCATCCATCCAGGAACCCACGGCAGATTTACTTCCCCTATTTGCTGCATTCCCTTCCACCTGTAAGAATTTCTCAGATTTTCCTTGTCAGTTAGGACCTTGGAATTTAGGTCAAGCACCTGCCAGGGGCTTTGCAGAAAGTGAAGCCCAGGGTGTGTCTGCTGCTTTTCCACAGACCTTGGCCACGTAGTTAAATTACTACCTATTGGTAACACACTTCTTCACTACAAGGTCGCTGTTTCCCGCCTTTATGATTAGCAAATATGTTGAGGGAGACACATTGAAACTGTGCAAATATCCTCATTATTTTAAGCTTTTACTCAGTAATTTTAGCCTCCTTTTGCCTAAATCATTACTGTAGATTTTGCCTAACTCATTAATGTACCACAGTGATTCTTTTCGTATTTGATGGGTTGTTCAGTAAAGTCAAATAATGCAAACATAGAAAGTGCTTACTTTATGTCAACTATTTTATGTTTTTTAGTAATGACCACTGTAAAGTGAAAGTTAACTATGTGCCAGGTATTATGCTACACATTTTGTTAGTTTGCCTCTGTGTAATTATCACAACGACTTTGTGAGGAAAACATCTTTGAAATCAGAACTTTCTAGAGGAAAAGAATGAATTACAGACTAGCTAAAGAATAAGACCTAAGTCTTTTAGCCACTGATGTTGGGAGTGTTCTAAATCTGAATTTCAAAACAAAAGAGAATTGAAAAAATGTATGCCACTTTCACAGAATTCTTGCCAAAAAGGTATAGTCTAGAGCTAATCATGGGACAACATCAGACTAACTGGATTTGAGGATTAACCTGAAAAATAACTGACTAATACACTTCAAATAAAGACAAATGGCACTATTTACAACCTTTCTACATCCAGGGGTGCTAATGGTGCTTCGTGATGTAAACTTCAGAAGTTTAAAGGCAGAGATTTTCCCTTTCAAAGTTTTAGAAAAATCTAAAACTAGTGTAAATATGCAACTCTCTTCAGTTACTGAAGTTGGTAAAGCAATTCAGTTTTGAGAAGGATAGTGTTAAAAGCACGTTGTTCAGTGCAAGAAAGACTTCTCAGAGAAGGCCTTGCTTAGGGTGACTAGAGTGAAGTGACCATACAGGTTTCTCAGTTTAATACAATTTAAGCAGAAAAAATATATACATATATAATTTAAGTGGCTGTCAGTACCTAAACCCACCCTATCTGTTCTGTGCAATCAATCCATACCTTCCAATTTACCAATAGGTGTGGGAGGCAGCAAGACATGGTTCAGGGAAGGGAACTTTTACCAGTTATGAGTAAAACGTGGAATTGTACCTTGCTAGTTAAGGCTGCATCAAAAAGGCTTCTTTGCCAAAGTGGATGCAGGAAAAGTTTTGAGTCCCGACCTGGCTTGGTCTTTGCCTCTTCCCTGGCCAACTCCTCTGTGGTTGGTGCTAGCTCTGTCTCTACTTCCTGGGCTTTCTAAAATGCTAGGACTTGGGGAAGATTTTGATCTTAAATCAGTGGATGCTGTTTTGTGCGGCTGCTCTTCTTTTGTCGGTGGACTTTCCCACTTAGCGAGTGTTATTTTACAAAGCAGAACTAGGTGGAGGGAGGGGACCTCACTCTCCTAAGTTGGGAAGATGTGGCGAAAAGCTGCAGTCCTTGCAGCTCCGATGTTTGTCTTTTTTTAAATTCTGTATGTCTCCTGAAGTAAAGCTATGACCTGAAGTTTTAGTCATCCTGGTGTCTTTATTTCTTAAGGGAAAAAGAGAAGGGGGAAGAATAAGAGGGGGAACTTGTGGGAGAAAAAGAAACTACCAAGTAAATAAATCAAACCTTAGACTACAAGCTCTGCAGGTCCAAGGGCACTTTTCTTCTTCCCTTGCACTTAAAGCTGACAGTGCCCCGTCTGGAAGTCTGTGGGCATTTGCTCCATCTCGGTCACCACGGAGATTCTGAGCTCCATGTGTCTGCTACAGTTTAAGGTCTTAGGCTGCAGCAAGGGAGCCCCCCCACCCGTCCCCGGTGCCCTCACTGTCCCCTGCACATAGACTTCCTTTGGTCTGGGACTCTCCGGCTCTCAGGCCATTACTGAAATCTGCTCTCCTCTGGAGCTTCTCAGCATCACTATGAGGAGGACGGTACTCCTCTGGGAACATTGACTTTCCCTGTAATTATCTGTTCTAATATCTCAGTCACTCATCTATTTTGTTCTTTTGTTTCTTATGACCTAGCTTCTGCTTCCAACCCTGAAAAAATGTTTTGGCGAGAAAATACTTATGCATCTATCCTCTTGCTTAGAATAAAGGAGTAGAGGCAACCACAGGAAATAGAAATCTCAAAATGTCTCTTTCTAAAATTGTCTTGCCACAGTTGCTTCGAGAGGGAAGGAAAAGGTGGCACTATCCTCCATTGCTCATCTCTGAAGTGCTGATACGCACCCAGAGCAGCTGAGGAAGATTCTAGAACCAACTGCACCCTAACTGGCCTGGTCCACAAGTTCAGCTGGAACCTTAGAGGAGCCTGAGAGGAGGTGACTGGGTTTGGCCATGTCGAACCTACGCCTCCAACCAACAGCGCTGTGCAGCATTGAGATGCGAGTGAGTAGCTCTAGAAAATAGTGAGGGCGAAGCACAATTGTAGGGGTTTAATAGTGAATACGGGGTACCTATGACTCCAAGAGCAGATGAAAAGGAAATGACTTGGAACATCCAAAGGCATTGTGGGACTTTTCTCTGAGTTCATCAGAAGACGCATATTATCACTCAATTTCACCTATAACCTAGTCTTGTGATAGGTATGCTGTTAATCTGTCATTTATTCATTCAATTATTCTTACATTCATAAAACATTAATTGCATACCTATTATGTGCCATCTGCTGTTCTAAGTATTAGAGATGAATCAGTGAATGATGTAGAAAAAGGAAACTCCTTCTGTAATGCAGCATACATTCTAGTTTTTTTTTCTTTCTTTCTTTTTTTTTTTTTCCTGTACCGGGAATTGACCTCACAACCTCGCACTTGCCAGGCAGGCACTGTGCCGCTGAGCTAAATCCCCAGCCTCTTCATTCTAGTTGAAAACAGAAAATAAGTAAAATAGATGACATACCAGATGCAGATAAGTGATATGAAGAAAAACAAGCTGATGGCAGACAGTAAGGGCTACTGGCGAGGTTACATTCTGAAAATCCTGTTTGTTGTGGCCTCTCTGAAAAGCTGACACTGAAGCCATGAACTGCAGAGCAAGTTCCTAGGGAGGTATGGGGACACAGAGAGAAAGAACATTCCTAGCACAAGGAATGACATGGACAACACCCTGACGGGGCAGCTTAACCTGTGTGCAGAACAAGTTGGCAGTGTGGTTGGAAGGCTCTGAGAGAGTGGAGTGGAGAATCCTCAGAGAAAGGGAGTCTGGGCAGAGGTCACGTGGGCTCTGCAGGCCCTTGCCAAGTCTTTGGCTATTCCTTCCCCAGAAGAAGCCATCAGATGCGTTTGAGATGGAGGAGTGACAGGCTTTGAAGGCTTGGCTCCGAACCTCACTGCATGGAGCACAGGCTGACATGCAGTCCAGCAAGACTGGAAGGTAGCAGACAGAAGCCTGTTGCAATTTTAAATCAGAACATGATGAAACAGCCATACAGCTGCAGTGTCAGAGGTGAGAGATGTTTAGATTCCTGATGACTTCTGAAGCAAGAGACAACAGGTTTGCACACTACATGTAAGAGGAAGCTGAGTTAAAGGTGATCCCAAGTTCTCTGATGTCAGCTGCTACAAGGATGGAATTATTATTAAATGAGATGTGGGTGTGGGTCAATAGATTTGAGGTCAGGAGTGGAGATCAGTACCTTTGGGCATGCTGTATTGATATAGCTATTGGATGATATATGGGCTGGACATTTAAACTTGGGTGAAATCAATTCAGCTACAAAGGAGAGAAGGAAAACGGGCTACAGCTGGCAGGAGAAATGCAGTTGAAAGAGGGCTTTCAGAAAAACACACTGAGAATAGAAACGTCCTCATCTCTGATCAGAAAGACACACTAGAGAGGAAATTTGATGGTGTTGAATCTTTGATTTAAGCTTTTGGATCTCAGAACTAGGTTATTTGTCGGTGAGTATTTATGAAGTTCTCATGGAAAGGAATTCAGAGGAATAAGGAAAGGATAGATTACAGTTGATTTATTTTAAAAGCACTTCGCTAAAGGAATTAATCATTACTTATTTGATTCATATTTTTTCAATCTAGCACGTGACATTTGCCAAGCAACTAGTTCAGAGTTGTACAAAAGTGAGCAGGATTGGTGTCACAGAGGCACCATGTTGAAAAGGTCCACAGAGCTCCAACAGGATGAGGGCAGACTGGAGTTGGGGTGACAGTGCAAACACAGGGAGATATCTGACCAGTGGCAAAGAAAACAGGTACTAAGGGACAAATCTTGGAAAGAAGATAAAGGGCCATGTGAGGGGCAAAGGGAAAATAAATGAGGAAGGGCATATTTGTGCTTGAGGTAATGGACTGCAGAATTTAACAATCTCCAGGAAAATAGGGATCTCAAGGGATTCACATAGGGCTGACTTCGGCCAGACTTTTCTGAAATAATGTAAAAATGTAAAGGGAATCCAGAAGGTTAAATGGAACTTTAACATCAAATTTGTAGTGAGCTGTATGACAGGTCGATCTTTCACAGTATGTATAAGGAATTTAGAAATATTGCTAACTTCTTCTCAAAGTTTTATTTAAGCTTTTGGACCAGAGAATTTATGAAGTCCAGAGACGTGGTTTGTAAAAGAAGACAAACCAATATTAAACATTGACCTCAAACAGATTTATATAAATAAGAGTAGTTATAAGGAAAGTCAGTTCACATTTGACATTTTAGAAATTATTTGAATAGGGGACTATTCTTTGCAGCTACTAGAAAATATTCACAAGAAAAATCCCTGGGACATGAATTTAGGAGGAAGATTTGTTCCTTTCGTATTTCCATCACTATTATTCTACCTACGCGATTGTTAATTGCAACTCTGACACATGCAGGTGCACAGGAAGTTCAGTCTATCACTGATTATAATTTGGGCACACACACCAATGTGCCTCAGAGGAAAATCAATAGCAGGACTCAGAGCAGACGCAAATAAGAAAGTGTGGCTAAATCTATAGTGTATTATACATTTATCCCCATCATTAAAAACATGTAGTCCAATGTTCAGATCTGAAATCAGTTTTAAAACTCTGAGACTTAGCGAGATCCGACGAATCAGGAGGGAGACTGCATCCTCTCTTGGCGAGAAGTGGAGACTGCGTGAGTCAAGACCAGGATGTCTGCAGGAGGCAGGAAGTGCGCATAGCTTCAGGAGTCAGGAGGAGCTTTAAAGACAGAGGCTGCTACACGATGACAGCTGATTGTTGCCAACCCAGAAAGAACTCAGTGCTTCAGTTGTTCATTTTTTAAAACAGCAAAGTAATCTAAATTTTCAATGGAAAAGTTCCAAATTAAAATAATAGCACATGAAAGATTATTGCAGACAGGCTGTACCAAACACTTCTGTGTGGCATGTGGAGTCCTCAAGTGGTTGGCTTGTCACCTCTAGTCACTTCAAGGAGAGGAATTGAAAGTGTGATCACCATTTCAGCCACACTTACACCTGGGTAAGTATTCCTACGTTTTGCCAAATGTCCTTGCCCTAATGCAAATCTTGAGGTGAATCTCTTCCCTCTTAACTCAAGGATTTGTTCAATTTGCCAGTGCTGGTTTTAAGTTAACTTTGAGTTTGCCTTAATATCTTCTCTGCATATTATAATTAATGTTTTAGGAATGGTCATGGTTTAGACCTAAAGAGTCGCAGAAGTCTCATATGCGCAGGTGGTATGGCCTTGTAGGAGGAGGTGGGAGGTGGGTCTGCGGATGTGACCTGGAAATGTAACTCTTGTCTCTGGACCCTTCTGCTGTATCTGCTTCTTTGCTACCACGGCTGAGTAGCCCTCCTCCTTTCTGTGATCCCATTTCTGTGCTGGAGCCAGATACCATGGATCAGATACACTCAAACCATGAGCCCAAACTCAGCACCCTTTAAATTGCAGGTGCCATGCATTTTGTCAGAGGGCTGGGAAAGCTAACATACAAAAAAAAAACAACAACAACTGGATGACAGCATTGTCAGATGGTGACAGGGAGTTATGAATGATTCTGACAGTTCATCTTCATGTTTAAGGAAACACTGAAATTTACCACAGTAGTATAAACATTTTTAAGTTTTTAAAACATAGCTCAATTCTTTTCCACATTCAAGTTTGCCATCACACTTAGAGAAGATCACCCGGTAAGGAGCTCAGCAGAAAGAGCTCCAGTCCGGGCTTAGATATTGAATTCCAGCTACACCTCCACTATATCCAAATGTGTGCCCTCTCTCAGTGGTCAAATCCTAATGCTAACAGGATAATGCGTTTTTCTTCCCTTATTGGTTTTGTGTGTGCCACAGGATTGGAATGCATGCAGAACTGTTGTCTTTCCAAGTGCCTAAGGTAGAAAGTGCAGAGTATTTATTCAGCCCATCACTCTAAAACCAGACGGAACAGCATCTGCTTCCCCACCTGCCCAGATCTGGTTCAGACTTCCTTAGTCTTCTTCATTGTCTCAAAATCTGATGTCTACATGAATCATCCGGGGATTTTGGTGAAGTCCAGATTCTGATACAGTTAGTCTAGGTCAGGCCAGAGAGTCTGGTTTTCTATAAACTCTTAGGATCAGTAAATCTTTAAAATCTCCAGGATCAGCGAGGTCCCCTATTGCTTACTCTTTCTTTATTTCATTGTCTTCTGGTTCTTGTCCAATTCTCCTCATAAAATATTCCAAACTTGAGTTACATTCAGCTCCCCTCAAACAACCTTAAATCTCTGCATAAGATGAATCTCTTCCCCAGAAGCAATAGAAATTATAGAGATCTTGGGCAAAAGTACCTTCCTTTAGATAGAATTTGCCCTGGCTCTTGTTTTTCACCCAAAGGTACCAGTGGAACAGCCCAGACCACTTTAATATCAGAAATAGAAAGGTTTGAGTTGCCCCGTGTCTTGGTCGCTTTGCCATGGCTAAAACAAAATATCCATCACTTGCAACTTGAAAGAGGAAGGATTTATTTGGTTCACCTTTTCCAGTGCATTCAGTGCCTAATCAGTGGACTCCAAGGCAGAAATGCATGGCGGAAGGACCCGGTGGAAGACAACTGCTCATACCATGGCAGCCAGGAAGCAGAAAGAAAGGGAGAAACAGCAAATGAGAATACTCCCTTCTGGATCACGCTGCCTGGGGCCCAGCGCCAACAAGCCCCGCCCCCTAACAATGCATTTAGCTGCTCAGTTCATCAGCACGTCGGTCCCTTGATGGGTACAGCGCCTCGCTGATCAAATCATCTTCCAAACCCATGTCTCAGTGGTCACATTCCTAATGCTGACAGGTAACGTTACTAGGATGTTACTCTTTCTAGTCTTCTGTGGGGAACATTCTAGTCCTAAACTGTAACACCTTGCAAACTTGAAAGAAGAAAGTGATCATCTTCCAGTTTACTCTCAGCCTGTATCCCTTTACCGTCCTGTTTATTGTGGGAGAATCTCACGGTAGACCCTTGGCAGTTTGCAGATTTAAGATTTTACTTCACCCCTCCTCACCCAAGAAGGCTGTTCGAAGTTCAAATTTTTGTGTGTCAGTAAATATCAGTTCAACAGCAGTTCTCTCTTTCACTTTTTCCTGGTTCAGATCTGGAATATCCTTTCTGTATTGTCAGCTCTTTGAGAACCTTTCTCTTCATTAAAATGTAATTTGTCTGACTTAGTTCTTTTCAACAAAGTAACTTGTTCAAACAATCTACCTTTCCATCCTCAAAACTAAGATGTCTGTAAACAGTTGTTAAATCAATCTTTTTCTCTTCACAGGAAACTCTCTCTCATCTCCTGCTGTAACTAGCATCAGTACATAGTAGGTACTTGGAATGGTTGCTGTATGGAGGGAGTTTGCCTTGCTGAGCAGAACCAGGAGATCATCCCTAGCAGGTGAGGTAGACAGGCAAGACAGAGGTCCCAAGACTTGCTTCCTGGTCGCCTGGACTGAAGTGGGGAGCTGCAAGGGGTGGCCATTCTTCTGGCACCAGATGGCTCATATTTCTTCATGGCACAATTGAGACTGGACTGAAACACAAAAGATGTTTAGACAGAAACTATAATTGTCTCCAGAAAGAGCCTTTCCTCTATGAAAAATCTCTCAAATAGTTTCCCTTTCAGTATTTTACTACCCGGGACTGAAAATAGTCACTGCTTTCTGCCAAAAGAGTGCAAGAAAATCAGTAAAAAGATTGTGACTGTCTATCTTGGTGAGTCATTTATTGAACTGATACATTTACATTTATTACATTGATACATTTTACTTTTTTTTTCTTTGAGGAGCTTAGGTTTTAAATTTGTCTTCGGCCCTATGAGACAGATGATGAGAATAAAACGTGTGAAAAATTAAACTTCTCCAATGGTAAGTGTAAATGATTCAAGAGTTATGTTGGAGACTGGTTCATTAATTCATCTTTGCAGTGTAACCACTTGTAAAACTAGCAATGGTGATTGCAGTGTGGCTTGGCTGTCAGTTTTCACAAGGTTTAGGGCCTTGCAGAGAAGGCCCTTAGAGAACACGAAGCACCCGTATTACAGGCAGGTTACAGACCATCTGCCGACAGCAGCCACTGATCCTTTTATGTGAGCAATAGGTTCAGTAGGGGAGCCTCAGGCAGAGTTATATAAAATCCTTTCCATCCTCAGCTTACTCATCAATAATTAACCTGAAAATCTAGAGTTTGCTTGGAATAAAATTAACTGTTCCCCACATGCGTCTTGAAATGGTGAAGAATATAATCCCTACCTACGACTTGAGGAAAGACATCTTGCCTAAAATGAAATAAAGTATAATAAGTAGATAATGGTAAAGATAATTTCTTATCACTATATCTCCTAAAATCAGAATAGCATTTTAAAAATATTTTGATGTTTTCATCTCTTTGGTGGCATGGGACATTTAGTCATATAAAGTATTAACATGACTATGATTATGATTTTTGGTGAGCTTGTTCAAGAAAGCATATATATTTCCAAAATACATACTTAATGTTCAGTTACCTTTGCAAATGGTTACCTGAGGCACCACCCCACAACCCCACAACTCAGTTTGGTCTTAGCAGAACTGTATTTGCTGATCAGAAATTGAAGTCATTTTTGTATAGTGGAGAAAATATTGGGTTTTAGATTTGTGCAGAATCAAGCTTGAATTCTACCTTGCCATTAACTAGTTAAGTGACCTTAAATTTAAATAACTTTTCTGAATCTCGGTGGGGTTTTTGTTTATAAAATGGAAAAAAGAGTAGTTAAATGATAACATCAGAGCACTGAAACAAAATATTTAAGAGGACCTTTAAAACGTGTTAAATATAATATTTAAGGGTTAGATTTGCATAATGCTAGAATTCTTTGATCTGAATTAAAACATTCCCTCGTCCTCCCCTTATAGATGCCCTCTACAAAGTTACTGAGTGTAGATTTTGCATTGGTCACATTTTAACCTGAAGACTTCTCAGCAAGAACTGCATCTCATGTCTGGTTTGAGCATTCACTGTGTGCAGTAGGTACCAATAGGATTCCCGAGAAGTAGCAACACTTTGCGCCATTTAGGAGCTCAGTGCCAAAAAATCGTCAAGCAAATAAAGCCAGATCATGTGTACCTAAAGGACAAATGAATGATAATATTTTCAAATATAACTAGAATAACAGTGGGCTTCAAATAAGTGAATGGGGTTTGAGCTGGTCCTAAGGAGATGTATGGGTGGACAGAGGCCAGGAAACAACCCAGGTAGGAGGAGGAAGACCAGAAACCAGAGTAGAAGGGAGAGAATGTGACATGTTTGAGGACAATGAAACACCTAGACTTACTCATCCTGATAGTTTACACAAAGTGTGACTCTTTATTAAAGTTTGCTTCCTCTGAAAGGAAGTCCCTACTGTCACTTTGCATTAAGGAAACACAGACTACTTTCTTAAAGATCTACCACTTCATGCATGAAACTGCCTGAGGAAGCCGTGTCACTGTCTTCCTGTCACTGGAGTGGGACCCTAGGGACAAGACACTTGTAAAGAGAGAAGGCTGACTTGGTTCCCTACTTTGCAGGTTCTGGGCCATGAGCAATAGGTCTTGTTGTTTGAAGCCTGCGATGAGGCAGAACACCACGGCGACCACATTTTACAACCAAACTCCTCTCCTCGTGAGCAGTGCGCAAAAATGAGTGAGGAAGGTCCAGGGTCCTACACTTCCCTCCAAGGATGTGCTCCTGACAGCTTACCAACTTAGTCAGTTTCTCACTGCCGGGACAAAATATCCCGCATCCACCACTTAAAGGAGGAAATGTTCATTTTTGCTCATGTAGATATAACCTGCTGACCTCCCACTAGACTCAACTTTTACAGGTTCTACCTCCTCCCAGAAAAGAGCCACCCTGCATACCAAGCCACTAATACATGGGCCTCTGGGGACATTCAAGATCCAACCTGCAGCAGAAGGTAATCTTAGCAGAGGAAAGTGAAATTGCACACACTGTTAGTGAGCTCTGCCATTTTGCTGAGACACAATGCCCAGCACACACACATTAAAGGAGAAGTTTATTTTGGCTCACAGGTTCAAGAGGATTCAGTCAATGGTCCATTGGTGCTAAGGCAGAAACAGCAGGCTGATGTGTGTAGCAGAGCAAAGGCGCTCAGTTCATGGCACCTGGGAAGAACAGCAGGGGAGCAGTGGCTGCTGTGAGAGGGGCCAGGGACCATATAAAGAAACCAAGTTCACTCCTCCATGACCCACCCAGACACTCACAAGAGTGCTCCTCCAATCCCTGGCAGATCCAAGCCAATGAAGATGACACTCCAACTTAAGCACCTCAGTCTCTTTTATGGACTCAGGCAATGGCTCCTCCATCTTCAGCTCATGGAACCAAGAAACTGGACCAGTGCACTGGGTCCTTGTCAGCCTCAGAGGAGATGCACCCACTAGAGTTCCTTTGTACCTGGAAGGAACATGTTTTTACCAGGTGAATGTGGATCACAAGGTTGCACATAACCATAAGACAAGGTACTCAGCAAAAAGAAGATAATACTGATGTTAGTGAAGTGTACGAATTTTTCACCTTAATAGAGAATGCAAACAAACAAATGTTCCAGATTGTATTTGTTTTATTAAACATGACATTCTTATGTGTCCAAAAAGCCTTCTAGTTTTAGTTTATCAGGTTTCTGTAAAAATTCATGCCAATACTTTTCAGTAAGAGGCTCTAATCTTTTTCAATTCCCCTCTTCAATATGTTACAGTGAAGGGGTTAATATCTCCTCTCCTTTAGTCTGCAGGGCCTTTCTAGCTGCACCAGCCACTATACAAAATTTAGTGTCCAGAACAATGTACGACATTTCAAATGCAGATACAGTAATGTCCTGAACAAAGTAAATCAGTGTTTTGTACCTCTCTTCAAAAATATTGTCTGACGATGACATTTGAATCTCTAAGGCTTTGAATATAGCTTAGCAGAAAGTCTAGAGTGAATCCTGTGTGCCTTGGTTGTGTCATTGGTTGTGCAATTCTAACTTTAAAATTTGATCTCCTTTAAAGGCATTGGTTTTCAGTCTAAGCTGTACATTACAATTATCTAAGGAGCTTTAAAAATGCTGATGCTATCTTCTTTCCTCAAGAATCTGAATTAATTTGTCTGACATAATACTCAGGTACTAATCTTTTTCAAAATATCTATAGATTTATGTAATATCCTGTTGGAATTTTAAGCACTGTCATACAACTAAATTTGTGGATTTTTCCAATTGTATCCTATGAATCCCTATTGAAATTTATCTAATTTTTCTTGTTTGCAGACAGACTAATGCAAGATCAAAACTTCCCAACATTTTCTCCCATCAGCTTGGAACTAGCACATGACACAACTATGGGGCCCTCTGTACCTCACAACAAACGTTGCACTTCAGGACATATGATAATACAGATGGAAACACAGGTGTTTGCTGTCCTTGTCTTCTAGTGCCTGCATATGAACACAACACCTACATTGCCTGTGTTCGTCATGTGTATAGACTTGGATACAAAGGTCAGCATTTTTCACTCCCACCACCCTCCACCTCTACTCTCTCTCAAAGTATCCACACCTATATTAGTCAGAGTTCTCCAGAGAATCAAAACCTACAGGACAGGCATGCTATACCTTATAAGAAATTGGCTCACACACAATTTTGTGGCTGAAAAGTCCTATGATCTTTATTCTGTGAGCTAGAGACCCAAGAGAGCTATTGATGTAATTCAGCCCTAGGGGCAAGAGAAGACCAAAGATCCAGCTTAAGCTGGCAGGCAAAAAGGGATGACCTCCAACCTTCTCTGTCTTCTGATCTATTCAGGCCTTCAGTGGATGTGGGATATACACTCATCTTGGGAAGGATGATCGCCTTAGAAAATTCATCGATTTAAACAATAATTTCATTAAGAAACACCCTCACAGATACATTCAGAGATATGTTTAGTTGAATATTTGGGCACCATTTGACGTATGCAATTTGACAAATTAAGGTAATCATCACAAGCTTACATGACCTTAGTAATGTGGACTCTGGGCATTTTGATAAGAGGAAGAAAGAAAGCTGAGTTTTACACTCTGTATTCTATATAAAATACCTAGAATTCTCACTGATGACCACTGGAGATAGCATTCCTTTGTTGATTTATCTAATTTTGATCACCAATCCATACTACTTCCAATTCAAACTGTTCTCTTTTTTTTCTTCAATGAAATTCTTATATAAGCCCAAGGTAGTATTTTCATAATACCTGAATTGCAAGCCAATGCCAGCCTTTGTAAAATTGAATGACCTCTAGTTGATGTGATTTCAGTTCTTTTAGAATTTAATGTGAATATTAATGGTGTTACTGGCTATATATTAAAGACATTATTATATAATGTACAGTATACCATCTTTACTACACAAAGTTCCACACATAGTTTTGAGCCTCTGCCCCCAAGAATTTCATTCAGGGATCTGCAAACCTGCTTTCTAGTCAATAGTCTTCTGTGGACCTTGTCTAAGTACTTTCCTCATTAGTTTATTTAGCTCACAGTTTGTAGAGGGTTCATTCCATACTTGGCAGGACAGCATGGCAGAGGGGCACTGCAGAGGAGAAGCAGTCCATGGCAGGGCAGGCAGGGAGCAGCAAGCGACAGCGGCAGAGAGCCTCCCTTTCCCTTTTATTCCGTACAGGCTATAAGCCTTTTGGGTGGTGTCATACCCAAGCTAACGTCTTCAGTAAATCCATTGAACCACACCCAGAAATATGTTAATTCTAAGCAGTGGTCTAATTTAGTACCACACACCCTTAGTCATAGTATGAGACACAGTAGATCCAGCCAGCTCTGAAAAGCCTCACCTGTGAGCACATGAAGCTTTGGGGGAAATCTAGACACAAACTACGACAGACCTTGAGTGTCATTCTGCTCCGAAGTAGTTTTTCAGATAAAACACACACACCTCTGGGAGAAATCCCTATGAGTAAGCCTTTTGTTTCTTTATAACACTTTGTAGTTGTGTAGTACTACATAATTTAAAAATTATCTTCACAGGTATTGTTGTGTTGCAGCTTTTCATGGAACAAGCACATAAAAAGTGAAATATCAGTTATATAATTAACTAAAACCCCCACTGAGGTGATTTTAAATAAGAACTACTTGATGTCATTCTACTGGCATCATCATCTTTTGTGATACTCTGGGTCAACTTCGTATGTCTGCTGTTCTAGCCTGGTTCTCTGATGTGACTGCTGCCGTGGGGTCTCAGCTGGACCAGCGTGCTGTAAGGAGTGCAGTTCAGCCAAGGGGCGAAGAACTGCTTCCTCCTGATGGAAGTGTGGACCCCCACTGTAACGAGCAGCAGACATGAGGACTTGTGATTAATTGGACCAATGTTGCAGCAAAGTGTGTTCACATCTTTTTCTCATTTAATCTAATATCCACTCAGAGAGGTCGCACTGTTATTTTCTACAATTTCACATTTGATGAATCTCAAGATATGAAAAGTCAATGATATAACCACCCAAATTGTTATAAATTGGCATAACTAGGATTTAAAATTAGGCACTGTCAATCAAAAATCATGACAAGACAATGTACACACATATCCATTTTACAAAACTGGGCACTAAAATTCACTGATAAATTGGTAAATCGAAATTTTTCAATCATTTATGTTATACCATATGCCTTACTAATATTTTTTTCATTTTGCAAAGTAAACATTTTGGGCAGAGAATATAGCTCAGCAGCAGAAGTGCCTGCCTGGCAAATGCAAGGTCCTGAGTTTGAGTCCCGGTACAAAAAAAGAACAAAAGAAATTTTAAAGCACAAAACTAATTTTATTACTTAATAGTTTATGTCTCTCTGTCTATAAGAAGAGATTTTAAAGACTTTCTCACTTTAGATGCTTTCTAAGAAAAAAGCAACTTTCCTCTTTATTGAAATTACAAAATCACTTTGGAAGATGTATAAAAGGGTGGAAAGGTGGTATTTTAGATTGCAGCATAGCAAAAATGAATTAACCAAACTTTTCTCTGAAACATTCTTTATGATTTTTGTCTCAAAATTGAGAAGCATGTTCATAATCAACTGTAATCTCACTGCGTTTCCTCCAGCCTAGCTGTATATCCCACTATAGAGCACAGAAAACAGAAATGGCTGTGAGGAGCACTTCCAAGGAGCAACCATCGCAAGTGCTGGACCTTCAGCCACTGCAGGCTCTTGCTTCATGACATGAACATAACTTTGCTCCCTCTGCCAGACCAGGAACATTTTAGGCAAGATAGGTATATGAGCCTATATAAAACTGAGAAGCTATGTGCCTATATTTCTATGATCATGGACTTTATAGATTCATATGTGCACAAATATGTATATACTTTTAAACAGAAAGAATAAGAACAGTTTGACTTGTATCAATCATTACATCATATGCAAATCCTATTAGAGTATTACAGTGTCTCTGTCATTTTTTCCCCTCCTTTTAAAGCAATGTGATAGAGCATTTTTTACAGAAGATAGCACTTGCACTTCCTACCATACAGGTGGCATTATTTTTGTGATTATTTAAATATTAATGATTAGTAGTAAGTATTGGTATTTATGCACTATGAAGAAACCACAAATTCCCTTGGAAATTTTGGAAACTACAGAATAATTTTAAAGAATATGAGTACCTTTTGTTACCCCAATAAATACATATGGCATTTGTTTGCTGATTGCTATAGTGTTTTTCCTGTTTTTTGTTTTTGTTTTTTTCCTGTGGATTTTGGTGGATTAATTTTTGTTTTATTTTCTGCATATGGTCTTGACACTTTCTCCTTACTGGAACACAATCCCTGACACCTGCAAGTTAATGGAGGAGAGGTTTGTTTCGGCTCAAGTTTCAGTCCCTGGTCAGCCAGCTTGAAGAAGGAAGCAACATGGGCGAGGGGCCTGGCACAGGAGAAGCTGCTCACCTCGTGGTGGACAGGAAGCAAGGAGCCGGGGAAGAAGGTAAATCCTCCCAGGTTGTGAACCCCTTCTGACCTCTTCCTCACAGCAAGTCAGCTATGTCACCCCCCATAAGTCAATCATCTTCTAAAAGCCTTGCCCATGCGTACACGTGGCCTTTGGGGGAGCCCAGTCTAATTGAAACATGTGTTTATGATTAGATAACTTAATGAAAATTTACCTCCTGCTTTCAAATGAATCCTTGTGAAATTTCCCTATTATGAAATATTCAAAAGTGTTATTTTAAATAACTAATTTTACAGAATGCAACCTCTCAGTTTCCTACTTCTCCATTATTCTATATTGAAAGAGGAATGATTATTTTAATTTATTGCTATCAATAAGCATGGTTGAACACCTTTTCATAACATTTTTGTAAGTGAAAGAAAATTGTGTTTGTAACTGAAATGATTTTTTGCATGTATTTCCAAAAATATACCACAGATCAATATTATTTTTAAGGCTATTGATAAGTATTGCCAAATTACTTTCTAGATATTCCTAATGTATTTGTAGTCTCAAATTTATGCTATAAAATGGCCTTTTTTACTAGCATTTAGGTAGAATTTAATGTATAAATATTTTTATAAGTGATATAGGCCAACATAACATTTATAAAGACAATTTAATTGTACATATATAAAACTAATGACAGTACCCAATTTAAATATTTTAAATGTAACTTTGTGGAGTCCTTCATTTATTCAGATATTTCATATCTTTTGATTTCAGTTGTGTTGAATTGTATTTGCAAGGACATAAGTGGACCAAGCCACCCTGTTCTAAGCTATCACTCTCTAGCTATGTTTCGTTGTTAACTATCATATTAACACTGTGTGGTGGTTAAGTTCAATCATGCCAACTTGACTAACTTGGGGCTTGCCTAGGGGATAAGGACAGCACACTTCTCTCCGTGTCTGGTTGGGCCGTGGAGACATGGCCTTTCGGTCTATGTCTGTCCCTGACTCTTCCTCTCTGGCACTGTTCTGCTCTGCTCCCCATGTGCCATGAACTAAGCATCTTTTCTCCACCACGCCTATCTGCCATGATGTGTCTGCCCTTTGGCACCAGCTGAACGTGGACTGAATTTCGTGGAACTGTGAGCCAACATGAACCTTCTCCCCTTTCCATTATGGATGTCGGGCACTGCATCCCAGTGATGGGAAATCTGGCTAATACAACTGGCTATTGTGTACACATTAGAAACTACCTGGGAAAGTCAGACAAGAATGAAATGAGAGGGAATCTTTGGTTCTCGGGAAATTCGGTTATTAGGTATGGGCCAGTAGAGGTTTTTAGAAATTGATTCCTTTCATGGTCAATCCATTATGTGGAGTGAATCAGAGCTAAAGGATCAGCTTGTTCAATTAAATCTAAAATCAAATGAACAGTCATTAGAGTAACTATATAAAGAACAAAGAGCAATAAATGCTTTGAATATAGCACTATTCGTTTGTTTACATAGTTTAATTACATTTTTCTGGGTAAACATGGAGAAATTTAACTGTGGCACTTAACTTCTTCATCTTTGTATTTTAGATTTTGGAGAATTCATGCATAAGGAATGCACCTTGACAGTATACCAAGTACAAGCAAACTTAACCCCATACACATGACTGGAGAAAAAAAATACACTAAGGTTACAAACATCCTGAAGGCAAAATAATTTTAAAATGTCAACAGTCACATTTTCCAAGGGCCATCATCCTCCTATCTCTTGTTTCACAGTCCATTTCCTTTTTCCACTGTACAATTCTTTTATTTTCTGACGATGTTGGCTTCTGGGAGAGAGGAGAACACAAACGCACACCTTTGTGAAGCAGACTATGTAATATTTTTATTGCAAATTATAACTTTTTCTAAGTCTGTCAGCATACTTTGCACTTTATTACTCACTTCTCTTTGTTTCCTTAGCTCTTTTGCATCTACAGTGGAAGATAATATGAAATTAACAGTATATTCTCTCAGTTTAATCACTGTATGAGGGATACATTTTGAAATGATATCCATCAAGTTTTGAAGCTTTTTTGTTTGTGAATGTGGATATATACAAAACCTGCATGTTGTATGTGAATCATCTGTTTTTCTTCATATTGACCTGTGTTGCTGATTCCCCCGCTGCCTGGTCTGCTCACCAGCCACACATTTGGATAACGGTTCACGCTGGTGTGCCTGATTGCATCCTGCTTTGAGGCACAGCACATTTTATTTGCCTCAAAATGTGAGCATCAGAATGTCAGGTTGCCTAAGCTTGATTTATTTTTAGAAGTGAGACTCTTCCTTATTGCCATGAATAACATCTTTGGAAGTCATACCTCTGTATGGCATCAGAGAATCAAAGTTCGCTCAAGGTTTGTTGTGGTTTTTGAGGCCACTTCATCTGATGAGCAGCCATCTTTAAAAGCAGAAACCTGGCCACGAATTGTTACATCTGTTATTTTCAAGCTTTAAAACAAGTGCAAGGCGCAATATCTAACACATAGACATATAATGCTTATTGCAAAAACTCGGAAACTTACTTTGTGAGCAATTTATCCACTACTGTTTATTTATTTGCATCCAATTATTAGCTTTTGAGATGCTTTAACGTTAGTATTAAGTCCACCGTACGGGAGCAGGAAAATTGGGGTTCTAGATCCAGTGCTGAGCGCCAACGGCCCCTCAAAGAGTAGCTGTGCGCTTGGGGAGCGTGGGCAGCTGCAGCGGGGCGAGTGGCAGAAAGGGGGATGAAATCACGTCTTCAGAGCACCGTGAGGTCCATTACTGAGTGGGTTTTGCTGGGCTCCGGGCCCCAGTCCTCCCGGGTGGTCCATTCGGGAACGGCACCGCCGGCCAGCGCCAGAGCCTCTGCGCACCGACGCGGCGCACCCTGGGCACGGCCGCTTCAGCCGCACTGGTTGGGTGAGGTGCTAGTGCAAAGAGCCACTCTGGGCTCCTTTAGGGACACACGTCCCAAGGCATGAGGGTGTTTCTTTTTTAATTTCAATCACCCGAACCCTTTCCTGCGATCTCTTAACTTCAACCCTAAAGAGAAAGAAAGACTCAGAAACAAAATACACATCCTAGACGCCAAGACTGAAATCACCCCTCCTCTCCCTGCTCTCCGCAGACCCGGGACCCTAAACTGGAGTTGAGGTTTCGGAACCGCGCCGGGGCGGCTCCGAGCGCAGTCCTCGGGCGCCTTTAAGTCGGCGCAGGGCACTTGCACAGGGCGCTGAGCCGCACAGCGCGGGAAGAGCGTGCGGCGCGGGCAGCACCTGTTCGTGACGCGCAAGCGCAGCGCGAGGGCCGGCGAAGGACATCGCGCGCG
>NW_004955410.1:2992806-3005211 GCF_000276665.1 Chinchilla lanigera
GGGCTCTGAGACCCGGAGCCCGGAGTGTGCAGGCGGGAAACAGATGGCTGGGTCACAGCTGGCAGGTGCTGTCTGTGGAGTGGACGTGCTGTTTTGTAAACCTCTGCTCTTTTTTATGCAAAAGTGACTTTCAGGTTTTGGAAGAACACGTTGGTTTGCATTACATTAGAATTAGTGTTCACTACACATATCTAAAAACAAAAATACATGTCAGTTTGCAAGGCGGTCACAAAAGCTGTTTTGTGATATTGATGCACTCATCCCCCTGCCTAACTTGCCATTCCCTTCCATCCCGATAGATGAGCTATTTTCTGATGAAGCACTAAGAGGCTGTCATCACCCTGTGTGCCCTGCCTTTCACACTGTAAGCAAGCACTTTAACTTTCACCCAGGAGAAAACAGCAGTTCTCCTCCCTGGTCTCAAAGCACTTCTTTAAGACAACGGAGGGGAAATCTACAATTTTTATTTGTGATATTGGAAATAGGAAAGACATGGTCAAATAGATGTGGAGTCCTTTACTTCATAAAATAAAAACATTTTGACTTAGTCACTGTCAAAATTAAATAATTAAATTTGATATAGGACCGAATTTAGGACAAATTAAAAATTTTAAGATTGGTGACACTTTCATATATCTTCAGGGTCAAAAATTTGTCAGTAAAAGTGCTACTAATCTTAAATTACCATTAGAAAAACATAGCTGCATTATATTATGTATGGCAATTAGTGTTTTAAAACTGTTAATATATTGGACTGTTTCTTTAATGTAAAATGTTTTGTACCCATTTCTAAAAGTAATAGTTTATGATATATACTGTTTTTCTCTATTTGATGGAAAATTGTAATGTCTCCTTACTTGATTTTCATAGGATAACAAGCGCTAGTATTTTTATTACTCATTAAGAAAGGCATGCCAGATTTTAGATAATTTTTCCCAAAGGCACATGCAACAGTTGGTTGACAATACTGAGAAAAGTGTGCTAACTTTTCTTTTGTTCAGAGGCTGCCTGAAAAATACTATTTCAGCACATAAAGCTTTGACTTTATATGGTATCAGATCATACACTTTTAAAGATAGGCAAGAGAATGTGTACTTTAAAGCTCTCTGTTAATAATTTTGTTATGGTGGAATTATTTTTAATAGGTGATATGTGTTTTAAACAGCTGTTAGTAAAGACATTCTCTATATGCTCAAATAAAAATGAGTTTGAGTTTTGCAACATGCTTGTATTTTACTGACAGATTTTTATGAATGGTATATATATTTTGGAAAGTTATCCCCATATATGATAACGAGGGAAGCACTTGGTCTGTCATTCAGACTTCCATAATAATGTTAATTTGAACATATACACGAATGTGTATGTATATGTATTTGAAGTTTTGAGTGCTTTAGGAAGTATGAATTGGACATGGTGGGATTTACCTTATATTTTTAAGAAATTAAGATTGGCAGTTTGAAGGCCTACATTCTTATCTCATTGATTTTAAGTGACTCATAGCAATTTCCATGCAATTCTCCAACAGTTTATATCTCAGATTCTTTGCCTCCATATAAGGCGTAATAATAATACCTATCTTAAAGAGTCTTACCTATCTTGAAATTTGTGAGAATTAAAAATTGGCAGTGATGTTCTCATTGGATTTTTAATTTAAAGAAACTCTATAAAGAATGGTAGTAGGAGCAGTGGGAGGCAGTGTGATGGCTATAGACATGTTGTGTATTAAAGTACACAATGCTATGAATTGGTGCATTTCTATTCCTTTATACAGGGTTAAGTCATTGCGAGGGGTGAGAAATCCCTATATGTACACCCCAACTGGAAGCCAGATTGCCAGGTTTCTGTGATTAACTAGCTTTATCACTTTGAGTAAGTCTGTTAACTGTAAGTTCTGGTGTGCTGTACGGTATGAAAATTAATAGATCTTGCTAAGGTTACTTATATTTCTAGTATCATAGAATTTCACGTGCCTCAGCACTCTCAAATGTGTCATATTTTACATTCCAGCAGCTTTTACATCCCTGTATTTCCTTATATGTTGACCTCATTTTAGCTGAATTTTTTTCTGCTAATTTATGAAAGAACAGTTCTAATGTAGGGAAGCAACAGTGAAATGGAAAGGGAGGTAGCATGGATAGCTACAGGATAGAAGATGGGCAACTAATGAAGTGCTCTTGGATTATGCTTTCATTGTAGACTCAGGGAAGAGCAGTTCTGTTGCTTCTGTTCATTCTGTTTAGAGCTAGAGATGTGTCATCTGAGAATGGCTTACTGGAAAACTTTTCTGATAGAATAGAGTTGGAACCTGGCAAAATTGGCTATTTCCTGTCATGCCCCTTGGGCCTCCCCCACTGAGCAGCCACCTGCACAACTGCTTGTTCCCCAGAGCAACAAGCTAAGCCTCTATTCTTAAATGAATATGGAATGTATCCATTCAGATCTCAGAAGGAACTAACAGGAAAAGAATCCAAGAAACATTAGAGTAAAACAAAAACCCGAAATGTTCATTCATGGGTTCTGTCCTTGTTAACCATCCATTTATTCATTAATTCATCAAACATTAATGCTCATGTACTACTTGTCAGCCTTGGTTCTAGTGGCAAAAAATGAGCTAAATGTATTTTCTCTCTAGGAATTCACAGTCCTGTGTATAAGACATGGACTACATTTTCGTTTTCTTTTTTATCAGGGCAACTGTTACACCAAAAAAAATTCATGATAAATACACAGGCAGTTAATTAAGGCACCTTTACATTAAGCTGATACCATATCTTAATGATTTATTTTCTATGTCCCACTCTCAGATCTCAGTGTTTTGCTTTATTTATATCATTATAGCAACTTAGTTTAAATTGTGGGTAAGCCTTAATGGCTACATAGGTCTTATCTGATAGGGTAATTCTGTAGCATAATATAACCTCATATTTATAGGAAGTATAGATGATAAGTTGTGGTGCAGGCAGCTTGCTTTCAGTTTTGGTGTTTACTGTTATCATGGGTATTTAATATTTATGAAGTTCATTTTTTTGTGTTGCACATGAGTTGGAATAAATTAAATAATGTTATAAGACAACAATTAAAATAAGTTTGATAATATTTTAGAAGAGATAATTGGGTAAATTCAAGAATATATTTTTTGTATTCCATTTATAGACAGGTTTATAGGATCCTGTATAAGGAACTGATTCAATAAAATGCCTGAACAAGTATTTGTACGATAGTCACTTGTCTAATCCCTTCTGTGGAACATTACATTAATTGAATAAAAATATTTGTAGAATAATGTAAAAATCTGAACAATGTACCTCTTTGAAAATAATCTATTTTTATTTTCTTCTGTTTTCATATGGAAAAACAGCACATAGGAATTCCCTATAAAGAAGCATTCAAAAGGATTTTTCCTGCACATACAAGTGTGTAATTTTTTTTTAATAAAACAGGTTCTGTATTATAGAACTGTTAAAATTAACTAGATAAATAATTGTAGTTTCCTGTTTAAGTGCAGGTTTCAGAGACACACCAAAATGTTTATTTTTTGTAATCGTTTTCCTGGAGGAAATTGCCCCAACTAATAATCTGTCTTTTTTTTTGGTGGGGGAAGGCGTCCTGTGGGATAGAACCTTGAATCTCACCTACTAGGCAAGCATTGTACTACTGAGCTACACTACCAGCACTATTAATTCATTTTTAATAAAAAAATCACTTTTTCATGCCACTTATAAATTATTGTCTTTCATCCTGAGTCTTTGCTTTTTGTAAATATTGCTTCTCTAGTTTCTATTATGTCTTACATCTTGATCTTACTCAAATCTCTACATCATTAGGGAAGTACTGAAAAACATAATATTATTGAAAAGTACAAAACTAAAAAATTGTATTCTGGCTCACTAGCAGGTAACTTTTGATAGAGAGAAGTAATATCTGTGGCAGTTTATTGTGATTATTTAATATTTTATGTGCTATGGAACCATGGTTTCTCTATTCTGTTTTCTTTTCATTAAGGAGAAACATACATTTTCCAAAACTAAGAAGTGAGATATATAAAACAAAATGTTTCTGATTATATAGTAATAGTGTGCAATATTCTTTTAGTTATAACTTCATTTGTAAAGAATGACTTATTTTAAAAATTAACGTACTTGCTATGACTTTTGGCTAAATATTTGGTAGGATAAGAAACACCTATTTTAATTATTTAGCCATAGTCATCTAAAATTGATCATGTTTCTGGAGCTATTTTTTAAAGAAATTATCTTGAATATTTGTCTCTGAATTAAAAGAAATCTTGAAAATCACTGTCACATCTTTGTGTCAATGTCAAAAGTAAATAAAATTACTAATCTGTAATTGGCAAATCAAGTGGTGTAGCACACGCTGAGTAAAGAGGTCACCGTGCATTTTCTTCATCTGAGGACGGCCACAGTGCTCTCCAGAAGTGGGGGCCACAACCAGTGTTACTGTTTGGGTACCAGGCTGTATTTCAGGTTTCACTAAACATGTATTGTTAACTTTGCATTGAAAGTTTAGGTTAAAAGTTGGCTGTTAGGGAAAAATAAAAACTTTGGACTTGTACAAGAAAGATTCTCAAGAGTGCCTCGGTAATGAAAGTAGCAATCCTCATTCAGGGAAGTTTAACAAAGGTAGTATTTAGTTGTATTATCTTTCTAGAGCCACCGTGAGTAGACTGTCACTGGAAAGGTAGTCTCACCTCTGTTACCGAGCTTGTCCCCATGCCACATGCTGTGCCTTGTGCACTCAACACGACTTCTCAAAATCAAGTAGGAAAAGCCTGCAGCAATCTCCTACATTTCAAAATAACTATTTTTACTTCTTAGTGCTGCTAGTATTTAGGAGACTTTGCTAACTGTAATTTTGATTTTAAAAAGTATACTTAGTGACCATATATTTACTGAATGCAGCATTGCATTGATTTATTGAGGTTTTAAATTAAACCTATATTTAACTAGGTTTTAAATATGGTGAGATTCAATTAAGCATATGTTAATTATTTTCATTATAAGACTTTACTACATATTTTAATTTCACCGTCCATGATAAATAAAGTAGTACCTCAGGTCAGAACTTCATTTGTTCCATGATTTTAGAAGAGATGGCCACATGTGTATTTATGCAGGAAAGATGGCTGCCATTGCAGTGTGCTTATCACCCAATGTAGAGTTTGCAAACAAAACAAAATTTTGCCAAATGTTTTTGTGTATGGACCAAATTGTTTGCAAACAAAATTGTTTGTGAACTGAGGTACCACTGTATTTTTTTTCTTTTCTTCTGTGTTGAAAATTCTTCCTAATTAAAGAAATAATGAAAGCATTAAGTTTTCTGATCACTCACAGGATGCTATACAATTGCCTCTACTCATATTGATACACATAATTTTGAGAATGTAAGAAAGCAATACTGTTTTATATTTGATTTAAAGGAACTGCCACCATTTCACCTGTTTTTCTTCTACTCTTTCAGGAAATAAGAGTTGGATAGTAGTCCACCATTTCACTTGTTTTTCTTCTACTCTTCCAGGAAACAAGAGTTGGATAGTAGTCACCCTTCAAAGCAACCTGGGAAACCTCCAGACCCTGGGCATCCTGTTCAGCCTGGTCTCAGTAAGAGCAGAACTACAGACACTTTTAGGTTGGAGCAGAAATTGCCTGGAAGGAGCGCTTCCACTATTAGCTTGAAAGAATCTAAATCCAGAACTGATTTCAAGGAGGAGCACAAATCCAGTATGATGCCTGGTTTCCTCTCAGAGGTTAACCCTTTAAGTGCTGTCTCCTCTGTTGTAAATAAATTCAACCCTTTTGATTTGATATCAGACTCTGAGACATCCCAGGAAGAAACCACCAAGAAACAAAGAACAGCTCCCAAGGAGCAAGGAAAACCTGAGGGAATCACAAAACCTCCATCACAGCAGTCACCCAAGCCTGTTCCTAAGCAGCAAGGACCTGCCAGGGATTCTGTTCAGCAAGAGGGCTCTCCCAAATCAGTATCTTCCCAGCAAGCTGAGAAAGTTAAACCACAGCCTCCGGCGACAGGAAAGCCAGTTCAGGGGCCTGTGTTACCGGCTCAGACAGATCCGGCAAAGTTGCCACTTCAGCGTGATGCAGCCAGGCCTCAGGCTAAGCAGCCAGACCCAGGGCATGGAGAGGCAGTTAAGCCCTCACAGCAGAGCCCGTCCAAACCACCCCTGCAGCAGGCAGGTCCTGGGAAACCTCCAGCCCAGCAGCCTGGACCTGGAAAACCACAGCCTGGGCCTGCAAAACCTGCAGTCCAGCAACCAGGGCTGGCAAAGGCCCTAGGACTACAGCCAGGGACAGTGAAGCCCCCGGCCCAGCAGCCGGGGCCCCCAAAACCCACTGCTGACCAGCCTGCACCACAGTCTCCAAGCAAGACGCCCGGGCCTGCAAAGACTCCAGCTCAGCAGCTGAGTCCAGCAAAGCCTCCAGCTCAGCAGCCAGGTTCAGCAAAGCCCCAAGCTCAGCAGCCTGGTCCAGGAAAACCCTCAGCTCAACAGCCTGGCCTAGCAAAGCCCCCAGTCCAGCAGCCCAGCCCAGCAAAACCCTTATCTCAGCACCCTTCAAAACCAGTAACTGGGAAACCTCCACAACCACCACCAACTTCTCCATCTGTAACTCAGATTCCAGTACAAGGCTCCTCTAAAGCCATCTGTCCTCTTTGCAACACCACTGAACTTCTGCTGCATGTTCCAGAAAAGGCCAATTTTAGCACATGCACTGAGTGTCAAACCACTGTCTGTAGCCTCTGTGGTTTTAATCCCAATCCTCATTTAACCGAGGTGAGTGCATTTACCCAGGTCTTACGGCATGTGGGCCCCTTGCATATGTGATACTTGATTTGTTACTGATAGGATGGGCTTCTCTTCCTCTGCTTCCTATTCCCTTCCCTTCCCCCCCTTCCCACCTTCCTTTCTCCCTTCTTCTCTACCTTCCTCCTTCTCATCTACCTTTTTCTTTTTTTCTGTCAATTATAGATCAGTGTTTTATATTTTCTCAGCAATAAACCCAAAATATTGCCACAGCTTGACATTAAAAACAAGCATGAGTTGACTGAAAGATGCTGAGCGCCTGCTCAGTTCTGTGTGTAAAGTCTACATTATTCTTTAGTGTACAGTGATATTTAACTTTGAAGTTGATGCTGTTACCTATTAAACTTTGGTATGCTTAACTAGGATTACATTTGTATTAGGAAAACAGCAGGGAAATACAGTGTTACTATAAAATGAAGAATTTTTCAATTTGGGTCTGCCCTTCCCTGTAAGTGATCTGATCCTCTCAGAGGGCAAGCTTCCCTCAGTAGTTGAGAGTCATGAGCAGCAGCATGGTCAGCCCCAGAGTGAAACCTTTAGAGAAGGCTCAGCATTGTTGGGGGTCCTCCCAGAAGGTCACCTGTGGTGTCTCCAGGCCAGTGCCTCGGCCAGCCTTCCATGCCGTCAGATCACACAGAGGCCAGCAGTGCCCTGGGGGAGGGCAAGCTGCTTACTGAGGTTGAAGACGGAAAGGTAATTCTCAGCCAGTATTAACTCAGTACTCAGAGGCCTAGAATAAAGTAGTGTTCAAATGCATAGAGATTTGTGTGCTTTCTAGAGCAGAGGGACCAAAGAACCCCCACAAAACCATGGAAAAACCAGGAAATTCCCTGGAGTTAACTGGCGGTAAAGCCAGGATAATGCTATAAATAAGTGAGGATGAAGAGGTGGAGGGTGTAAGAGAGTGTGAGTTCGTTCTGAAAAGTGATCTGATAGTCCCACTCAGAGAAGGCACAGTTGTCCATCTGGAGGACAGCTGTTCGTGGGCTGTCCATGCGTGATGTCTGTGGACAGCGCAGGAAGTAACTGACAGCAGGCGATGAAGCACGTGCGAGTGAAATGTCCCTGGGCAGTGAGGTTGTGTACTCTTGTTATACACAGAATCTAGAAGACAAGAGCAGTAATGATTGCTGATAACTCATGTTAACTTGGATACTAAATATAGTTAAAAATACAAATGATCTCAATTTAGACTTTGTCAATCTTTAGTTGTTTTCTAAAATCATTCAGTCCTTTAACCAGAAGTCGTATTAAGTGCTTTAACTTTTTAAATAAACCATTCACTTCTGATAAAATTTTAATTAATAACATGTTATATTCAAACTATAGATGAAAATAGATTATATGTAGTTTGTTTAAATATGTGTGGCTTTTTAAATTTTGACAAAGACATATTTCTGCCCATGGTGTCCTGTCTTGATGGGAATATGAAGTATAATGTGTTCAAATGATACATGGTGATCTCACTGCATGCATGGAGTTATTATATTTAACGTGGTGACAATTTACTAGGCAGAAATATGCAGTTGGAAATTGAAGCCACATTTATTGTCTGTATACTCACTATTGGAAGGCAGATCTTTGAATGTCTGTAGTATGGAAGATATTCTACTACATGTTTGGCAGGATAGAAATAGAACTAAAACATAAATGCTGACTTTAACATGACTACGATGCACTCAATTAGATAGTGCACCACAGGGAGATTAATGTGTACTCAGATGAAAAGGACTGTGAGAGCCAGGAGCCGATGCTATGGACCTCGGAGTGGGAAGCACTTGTCTCCAGAGAGTGAGATGAAGGAAAGCTTCTTGGTAAATGTGGCATCTAAGCTGGGTGAGTGAGGGTGAGTGCCATTGCAATAAACAGGAGACATGAAGAGGTCAGTAATTCGGCCCAGTACCTGGTGACAAAAATGTGCAGGTATATTGAGGGAGTCAGGAATATGTCTAGGCTAGCATGTGTGATGAGTGCAGAGTGGGCAATAACATTGGAGATGGATTGAAATCGTGTTTTTGCCTTTCTTATTTAATAGGTGGTGATGAGAATTCTACTTTATGAAACATACCTGGGTTAATGTAGTCATACATTTGATCACTTACTTTCTAAATTTGTATTGAATGTGTACTTGTGAAGGATGAAGTGCTACAACAAAACCAAATATTTGTTAGAGATAGGGAAATAAAAGTTGTACATAAGAAAGGAGGTATGTGTGGCAGGGGAGAGACAAGCAGACTTGCATAGGGCTTTCAATAATTTTTTCTTATATCTAAATTAAACTTCCTAATAATTATATGGGGATATATTCTATTTTTCAAGTATACCAATAAGGAAACTGGTGTTCCAGGTATTGCTATGGTTACTTTGGTTGTTGGTTCATCCAGATAGTAAATTACCAAGCAGAACCCAAACCAAATCTTCTGGTCCTAAATCTGTTTATTCATTTGAGAAAAGCGATACCGTGCTGAGGTCAAAGGAAGAAGCAGATGCAATTCGAGGGGGGACTGAAGCTGTTTTCATGGAAGTGGAAGTGTGTTAGCAGGAATGTGAGAACACAGACTTCGGACAGAGCCTGGTGAGGTGGAAGGAGGAGCGGTATGGAGTGGGAGCTACAGAGGGAGGGGCTGGCTCTCTGAGTGAAGGGAGGCTTTCCTTGGTGACTGGGCTGCGCAGTGTGTGCATGCCTTTTCCAGTGGCACCACCATTTGAAATGTGAAACTATGATAACTAGTTCTCTGTCCAACACATTGCCTTGTTTGGAGGATTAACAAAAAATCTGCATGAGGAAGAATTTTTAAATATATGAGGTGCTTTTAAAATTGCAATATGGTGCAGCACAGATAATGTTTTAAATAAATTTGGCTTTTCAAGTTTGCTTATACATTGTCTTCCGTATAGATATGGTATCATAGTTTTTGGGCTCTATGAGAGCAGTCTAAGGCCTTTTAGTTTGTAATATTAATAACTTCACTTTACCATTCATTTATTTTTCCTCATAAGGAAGAATGCAATCCAAAATTCTAATTCTGAACTCTAGAAAGGCATCTTCCCAAATATTTTTCACCACATGGTCAATTTCTAAAACTCCTGAATTGGGAGGTCAGAGTTGGGAAGTTAGAACTAGATAGAGGCTAAAAACTTCTGTTCCTGCAGGTAAGGTGTGAGGTAGGTAAGGTTGTGGGGATGACCACCATTTCTAAACTGTTATACATTCCATAAAAAAGTAACCTCTACATCTTGCAGATTTCTCTTAAATGTTCAGATTGTGTTCAATGTCCAGATTTTCCATGCAGATAGGGACAGAGACAAGACGCTCTTTGATACTTCAGTTGACATGAATTTTTTCCAGTTTGATATTTATGTGTAGGTAACTATATTATTACTTTTGCAGCCTGAAGGCAAAATAGAACCCTGGTTTTATGAATTGTAAGGACAAGAAAAGTTTTATGACTGTGTTTCTTGTGGCCATTGTGGCTTTTTAAGTGGCTACCAGCTCTGGGGAAGAAGGACAGCAAAGGTAGCTGTAGTTAGCTGTGTGTTTTAGGTCCTATTTCCTGCTTTGGTTTTCAGTTTGCCAGCCTGCCCCTACCACAGCCACACACAGACACCTGGACAACACAAGCGTCCATGTGGAGTGGATGACCTTGAAAATACCTGCCATCCCCGGAGGCTGTTGGGATAGGTGGCGTTTCACCTAAACCCTCCAATCCACTGGCTCTAAGCCTAGACTTCTGCTGCCCAGAGAAGTAGCTGCAGTAACTTCTTCCTGCTGGTCCATTAATGGAATTAACACTACAAGTCCTCTCTTTGGGCTTGCTTTCTGACACAGAAAACAAACATGTTCTCTCTAATTGGTGACAGGAGCATATGTATTGTTGTTTTTGTTGATCTGCTTTATCTACTCTGGTGTATAGCCTCAGGCAAGGTAGATTTATGGGCAGATTAAAAGACTTGTCTGTAATGTTTGAAAATTTTCCCAACTCTTCTGAAATGGCCTGTCACTTTTCAGAATGTTGATAATGAACCAAATGTTAATGTCAAAATGATTATAGGGTTTTGCAGAAATATTTTTCATTCACATTATATTCATCAGTCTCTTGGCTGAAACTAGAAATTTTATTAAAAGCCATGACCATCACCTTGGGGGAGGAAAAGCCCTAGTCTTGCATATAAACCTTAATTGATCAGAAAGAGAGAACCCTGAGTGACTGACATTCTTCAGCCAGCTGAAATGGCCTCACTGGCCACCTGTTTGGGTGGATGGTCTTGCTCTGCTCCTGAGTCTCCTCAGAGAAACAGTGTGAGCACATGTGGGAGGTGTGTTAGGAGGAGCTGGTGAGAGACGAGTAGAGCTGTGCCAGGTATCCAGAGACTGCAGCTGTGAGGAAGCCAGCTCGTCAGACATCCTGCATGGTGGAGTAACCAGACGCGCTTTTAGGAAAGAGGTTAATCTTTTCTCCCTGTATGCTGTTTTTAGCACAGAGATTTTTTTTGTCACCTTAAATTTAAGGAGAGATTGCAACACAATTCCTCTTCAAAAGGAAGACAGACAGCACGCATGCTTGTGGTCTCTTTTTAAAGGGCCTACTTTTTAAAAGACTGAAAGCATGGTACTTTTTAAAAGCACTGGTAACATAAGTGTGCTGCAGATGCCTAGGAGATAAGAAGAAAATAGGAGATGGGAAGGAGTTTGGAAAGAGCCGAAAACCACTGAGGACACCTCAGAAAAGCCAAAACTTGGGGTTAGTTGATAGCAAAAGTAGGAGTGTGGTTTTTCAGTAATCAAAGCATAAATTAAAAATATACAGTAAAAATAAATAAGACAGTTGGACTCTTGTTACCTCACTGGGGAGGACATGTATCCTAGTAAGGGTTACAAATAAATACAAAATGTGGTATTATTGATGGAAAAGAATTTATTTTTCCCTTCTAAAGCCAGAGAATGTTTTCCAGATGAAGGAGAGCTTCCCAAAGGAGGGCCTTTGTATGAAGACTAAGCCCTTGAAAAGAAGCCTAGACTTGGGAAGAAAGCTCTTCCTTGGTGACAGTGTCACAGAGAAGCAAAGCGGACTCAACCACGAGTCAGATGTGCACAGTTACTGTATGCAGACCCTGGCCTTCTGCCATCCGATTTGCCCTCATGTGGAGGAGAGGGATGATGGAAGCTGAGCTCCCTGTGCAGAAAGACTTCTGTCAGTTTCTCACACCAAAGAATGGAGATGGTCACTGCAGACAAGTGGACTTAAAAACCTAACCAGGCATTTTAACAGTGGCACCACAGGAAGGATGTAGTTGAGCTAAACAAATAAACCAAACTATAAAAGTTCATTCAGTAAACATAAGTAACGTTAAAAACCTTGCTATTCTTGAGAAAGATGTAAAGAAAGTATCTCACTGATAATGAAAACATTCCAATCTCAGTGGCCTGTTGAGGCTACAAATGGACCTGGTTAAAGACCTGGAAAATACAGACCCAGAATTTTCTTCCAGTTATACGGCTAAACAACAGTAATGACAAAAACAAAAGTACTCAGGCACTTTCCTTGCACCCACTATGTTTAGGC
>NW_004955410.1:3006321-3019881 GCF_000276665.1 Chinchilla lanigera
AGAGAGAGAGAGAGAGAGAGAGAGAGAGAGAGAGAGAGAGAGAGAGAAACTTTACATAGCCTTAAAATTACAAAGAAATTAACCTGTCTGGCAGGGAATTTTATTCATTTATTTTATTTTCAGGATATTTAGTTTTTTTCAGAGTGGAGGCTGGACAGCACTGGCTTTATCGGACCCCACTCACTGCTGTCTAGAGTCGTCTCACACTGGTCCTTTCTGTACTAGGTTCTAGGAAAGCTGTGTGTTCCTGCTCTGGGCCAGCCACTTAGCTAGAACTTGATAATGGAGATTCTATAGGTGATAACTGGGACTGCTCATTGTCAGGAGTAGAATTCAGTGGGGAGGAGGAGAGCCAATAATGTCACAGTTGAGGACAGGAATCTTGTTTGTAAAGTAGAAGGTAATGAAGTACATGGAGATAAGATCTCGTCTCATTTGGATGTAAAAGAGTCAATCATTTTTTTGTTTTTTTCTCTTCTCCAATGAAACTTAAATAATTATAGAATAATTCATAGAAATACTACATTTTTGTGAATTATCTGTCAGACTTTCCAGTTGCATACTTACATCAACTCTCAGCAGCAGATTTCTATTTTGTGTGTGTGTTGGGGGTTACTGGGCATTGAACACAGGACATTCAGACTCAACTGCATTCTGCAGGCCTTTTTCCTTTAAATTTGGAGGTATGCTCTCACTAAGTCACTAAGTTGCTCTAGCTGAGATTGAATTTGTGATCCTCCTGCCTCAACTACTCAGAGTACTGGGATTAGTGGTGCCAGGCTCAGATTTTTATTTATATAAAACAAAAGAAATCAAATGATCTGTTTCGCTATTTGAACGTGTGATTAGAATTCTATAATTGTTGAAAAAAAATTTAATGAGTAGATCTATGTGTTGTTTTTTTTTTTCTGTACAGAGGATTTTAAAAAATGATGAGAAGAAAATAAATGACAATGAAAAATGTAAATGAGATTTGTGGGAAAATGCAAAATAATGTAAACCTGATGAGCCATAACTTAAAATCACATTTTCCTTAAATGTGTTCATTAAAGTGTGTATGTATACATATGTGGGTATGTATACATATGTGTGTATGTGTACATATATACATCAATGTAAAATTTAAATAGTTAGCTAATTATAAAGAGCTTCTATTCACAGAGCTGGAAGAAGCAAAAAGTCCCTTATGAAACTTTGTCTTCTTTACACAAGCTTTAATATATTTCAACATTTCATACATTTTCAAACTGCATCTCTTTTATTTTCCATCATGCAAGTAATTGGTTTAATTTCAATGAACATCTGATTGACTTTCAAGATACATTGCTTGCACCCTATATATTAAGTTCATGTTTGTCTTTCTATTATAATTTTATGAGTTTTGATTCATTTTACTATGTAATTTATTTTTTATTTTTTCCTCAAAATTTATTATGCATTATTAATTAATAAGGAGCAATGTAATACCATTCTGATGATTGCACAAACTCTGTCTATTTGACACCGTTGGATCACAGGGTGCAAAATAGCATAATACCTGAGATGTATGTCTATCAATTGAGGAACAAATGCCTGAATTCACCATAGGAAAGACAATGTGCATATATTCATGTACAGTATAATGTGTGTAAATTCTGTTTACTAATTTGAGATCCTCCTTTCTTTGTGTATCTGTAGTGGAATATTAATATACTCTCCTGTCCATGTATAATAATTATTTTGTGAACTGTGCTTTAGTGAAAGTGTCAGTTTTCCTGGTTTTAGCTCACCCTAACAAACATTTAAAACATGCTTCTATCACTTGATCCTGGTTGTGAGGATTTACAAATGTTATTGCTAGCAACTGGCTGACGTTATTATAGTTTATGGAAAAAACAGTGCATATATAGTTTATGTATCACAAGCTTTGTTTGTGGTTGCCGAATAATAGAGCAGAAAAAATTGTGACCCACAGTTTTAAAGAGAAAATATCCATCCAACTTCAGGATTTTTAAATAAAATGGTTTCACTAAGTTGCTGAGCACGTTATCCAGAGTTTTGAGGAATGTCAGTGTTTATTTTGCAGCCAAATAAATTGTGCATTAATATTCACAGCTAAAGATGATAGCTGCAGTGAGCCATCTGCAGCCAGGCTGCTGAGAGTAGCTGTGCTACCTCTGTGGGGGCCGTCCCAGGTTGCGCAGAAAGACAGTAGCAGAAAGCATACTCTGCTGTCAGATGCCGCAGATACACTTCTGTAGTACTGATTTCTTAGGCCTTAGTAATTATTTTAAGGTAATTTGATGACAAATAGAAGAAATATTAAAGAATCTGTTATTAAATAATATCCAAAATTTACTTGGTATCCAACAGTGATAATAATAATAAGTGATCACTCCTTTTAAAGTCTAAAGAGGAGAGAGGAAATATTGGAAAATACTCTAAAGCAATACATATTTGAATTGAAAGGCTATTTTTCAGACTAGAAGAAGTGGCAGACCTTTAGGTGAGTGGGAGATGAGGCACTGTGGCACGAGAGCTCTAGTCACAGCACAGGGCAGGATGGGAACATAACTTGATGGAGCACATGTCCATCCAGATGTCATGGCTCACAGGACGCAGTGGAGTCATGTGGGCCGAGAATAAGAACCCACAGGCTTACTGTACAAGGACGAGATGAAGGTATGATGAAAGAAAATGTCACCAACAGCCAGGGTGGGCACCCGCGAGGGCAGACTCCTGACTTGTTCTTTTGATGTTCCATTATTCAAAGCAAGGATGCCACGTAGTTGATCAGAGATTCTGTTATACATCTTATATACATTTTATGCTGGTTGGAGGTTTGTTTTCCTTTTGTTGTTGTTGCTGTTGTTTTGAGAAGCTTTCATTCTGTTTTGAAGCTAAACAATTTAGTAGTTCTGAGAAGGAATAAGTTCTAATTAGAGGCCTTCAAACTCTACTGACTCACTTCATTACTTAGATACATAAACTTGACTAACTTGAATTATTATGGAAGAAACACTTAAAAATCAGAGTATAACTTTTTGGTAATGGATATTTTGACACATTTATGAAAGTAGCACCATGAATTGAAATGCTGCATGTGAGGCTCACAATTAAACTTTCAAGTAGTACCTCTTGAGACATATAAATAAGACATTTATGATTATCCAGCAAAAGCCTTAGCTAGTGAAAATGCATGATCACATTTCCCAGGTCTGGGGCTAATAAAGGCCAAACACAAAGGAAACCCAGGGACTGGGTAATCAGAGAAGTGTGCTACCATAATCTGTGCAGACCTGGTTTAGAATATGTAGTGACTTGAGAATGCGCAGAACCCATTTCTGACTTCTCTCCTACCCCCATTTATGTAGCATATTAAGTCAGAAGAGTAAGTGAATGATGACCCTGATGCCTTCATAGGGTGAGCTGAGTTACATTAGCTCATTGGTACTTACATTTGAAGACAGGAGGCCTTCCAGGACTCACAGATGCAGTCGCGGGCTCTCCTGGTTCCCTTTGCGCTGCTCACACCACTTTGTTGACATGGATGCAGGTGAGTGTGTGCAGTGTTAGGGTGCTGTGCTACCTATGACAGGACCTGAGGAGTTGTTCGCAAGGCCTGGGGAAGCTGTCCTCTCTGAATCAGTTTTGGTCTCGGGTGTTATCTTTCTGTGGAGTAGGAGGAAGGGATAAGTTCACACTCTTCAGAGAGAACCACTGAGGGCTGAGGTAGAATGAAGACCCAACCTGTCATGCCTAGCAAGGGCCCCAGCTGTGCTGGAGACCTAGGCACAGTGTCTCTGGCAGCAGGTGTGGGAGGCAGTGACGGCAGTGCATTTACCGAGCTCCTTCTCAGAACAGGGGGTGAGTGTTCAGCTTTTCAGGTAAACAAATCAGAAATCACGTCCAAGGGAGGACAATATTCCCTGTGAGCAGACGTTGTGACGAGGGGAGCCTCTTATCATTACCAGACAATGCAGCTGTCGGCGGCCAGGGGCACAGAACAGCTCTGGAAGAGAATGGCCTGCTCCGCAGCTGGGAAAACGGTCTGGCAGTCAGCAGAGGTGCAGATGCTTGAAGAGCAGTCTCCCATTCCCAAGGAATTTATTTAATTTAAATCACCTCAGAAGTATTTGTGTCCATGATACCTAAAATGCCAGTTAGACTCCATGGGTCATGGAGCAAGGCCTTCCCACTTACTGTGGACAGACCTGGAATAGCAGAATCACAGCTTCCAGCACGAGAGCACCACCTGTAAAAGCTAACGACGTCAGAGGTGTGGACAGGCCTTGAGGATAGAGGAAGGTGCTTAGGGTCAACTGTAGTGGAACTGTAAAAATGTTTGGTGGATAATACTAACCGGATGAGAGAGTGGCTTTGGAAAGCAAGACAGTTAGTGGAACTGCCCTCCACAAGCAGTGTGGGCCCAGCTGTGAATAACTGGGGTGTGGAGAAGTGTGACCATGGGGTTCCTTGGGTGGAGCTGCACAGCAGAGCCCTTGCTGCTCATGCTCTCTGTGTGTGCAGTACGAGACACCACCTGCTGGACTACACAGTGAGGGGCTCTCAGGGTGCTACATGCAGCTGGCTGTGGCTTTGCCTTTTGCCTAATGTGTGGAAAGACCTTCTCTCTCTGTCTCTCTTCCTCTCTCTCTTTGCTGGTCATTTAGGGGATTGGTAATGCTGCTGTTTTCATTGTAAAATTGTTAAGTGCTGAGATAAAAATCATTTCCACAGTCAACAGATTTGGCCAGTAGAATTAAATAAAATGAAGCTCTTTCTAAAAATCCTAAGAGGATAAAAAGCTTTTCATATTGTGATAGCAGTAGACAATGATTTCAACCTGTATTCTAACAACAAGGGAGAACAGCGAGGGTTCGGGTATCTTTTATGTGTTGTTTTATCCTAATTTAAAACCCATGGTCCCTCAAAGGACAGAACACAGGACAGTAAAGTCCCTTCGTGGAGAGGGGTGTTAAGAGGAAGACAGGATTCTCCCTGAATGCATAGCACCGTATGTATTCCACCTCCCAAGTCTTCTTTCTCTGTCTCAGATGCATTTAGGTACATAGTTAAGTGACAGAAAATCATTTTATTTGGAAATGAGGACAGTACAAAATATGTTTCCAGTATTCATGTGCATCTAACATTAGATGTCCTCTAACTAAGTTCTGATTCTGCACTTGTCCCAAGGTGAGGTTAGGCCCGAGAGTGGCCTGTGTGTGAAGCTCCATGTGCACACTGCAGAGAGGCTCACAGTCCCAGTCCTAAAGCCAGATGCATCCAAAGACTTCTTCACAGAAAAAAGGATGGTAGCAGGAAGAATAGGAAAGGAAGAATCATTGCAAAATCATCAGATACTTATATATTTATAAAAACTCCTGAGTGTGTACTTGAGAATCCAGCATTCTAAATTATTTTGGTAATATTTAAAATATATTGAATAAGAAATATTATTTAGAATAACAAAAATAAAGATAATGTTAAACATAAGTACTTTTAAATTATCTTCTAATAATCACTACCAAATTCAGCATCTTTTACCAATACATGCAAAATGAGTTGCTGTAGTTATGTATTTTTATATTACATGGTGTATATATCTGTCTCCCTAATATGTGCCACTCGCATGCACATCACCAAATATGTGCATTATTTACTTAGAGTCTTTGAAGTATATTCATAACATTTCTAAAGAAACTATTTTCTCTTAAATCATGCTATTTATGATAATTGGAGGGTATATCATTTTATTTATTTACTTATTTGCATAGAGTATTTCTAACCTAGCAGAGTTGATGATTTCTGTTTTCACACATTTGAGCATATTGGTTTGGAGGGGGAACTGACACTGCTAATTTAAGAAGTTAGCAGTGTTTTCCTAGTCTGACAAGCCTACTCTGGTAGTATAACTATAAACTGTGTGTGTCATCAGTAGAGAAAATATAAATCATAACTGATTAATGGAATCTAATAAATTAAAACTCGTATTTTTTATTACACTGCATGCTTTTTTATTTCTGGTATTAATCAGAATGTGGCAACTAACACTGGAAGAAACATAAATTTGTATGTTGATTTTTGCTTTGTTTTCTTGAAAATATAATGTGCTTTGGTCTCTGAGGTGCATCACTTACATTTGCATATAGTTAAACTTTTTGTATTTTAGTATGGATCGATAAAAATAATGTCTATATTTTATGATTTGAATAATGAGAAGCAGTCTGAATAGGAGCAGGCATATTTTGCAAAGGCTTTTGTGTTTCTGCAGCTTTATCATTTTAGTGACCATGGTTCTACCTTACTTCTAGGTGAAGGAATGGCTCTGTTTAAACTGTCAGATGCGAAGAGCCCTAGGAGGTGAGCTCGCTCCCATGCCACCATCACCCCAGCCCAAACCCAAGACCACCTCTGTGGTGCCGGCAGCAGCTGTAAGCAGACCTGCCCCACAGGCCCTGCAGGCCTCCCCAAAGAAGGATCTCACAGCCAAGCAGGATGCTTCTAAGGCCCCTGAGTCCAGGAAGCCCCCGCCACTTCTGAAGCAACCAACCCTACATGGTCCTCCATCCTCTCCAGCCAAGCAGCCTCCCGTGGCAGAGCCCTCCTCCAAGCCAGGCACCCCACCTGAGCAGGCCAAGGCCCCTGCTGCTGACCACAAACCAAAGCAGCCCATGATAGGAAGGCCTGCTGCAGACACCGAGTCTTCTGCACCAGCAGCAGGCAAGCCTGACCTCCCTAGCTCCCAAGTCCAGCCACAGGCTCCAGAGAAGACAGCCCCTCCTATGAAGATGGAGTCTGCCAAGCCCTCCCAAAGCTTCCCGCCAACTGGAGAGAAAGTCACCCCACTTGACTCCACAGCCATGCCTCGGCCTGCATCGGATTCAAAGATACTCTCACGTCCTGGGCTCAGCTCAGAGAGCAGAGATCCCAAGAAAGTTGATCCTGTTCAAAAGAAGGAGGAACCCAAGAGAGCACAAACCAAAATGAGCCCCAAACCAGATGCCAAGCCAATGCCAAAAGGGTCACCAACGCCCCCTGGCCCACGCCCTCCTGCTGGCCAAACTGCCCCCACACCTCTGCAGCCCCCAAAGTCTCAGGAGCAGTCCAGACGTTTCAGTCTCAATCTAGGAAGTATCACTGACACCCCAAAATCCCAGCCCACAACTCCTCAAGACACTATGACTGGGAAGCTCTTTGGGTTTGGTGCGTCAATCTTCAGCCAGGCATCAAATTTAATTTCCACAGCGGGCCAGCCCGGACCTCCTTCCCAAGATGGGCCAGCAGCCCCAGCTAAACAAGCTGCTCCTGCATTCCAGCCCTCTGCTTCTCAGGGGCCCTCTAAACCCACAGGACAGGCAACACCAGCGCCTGTGAAGGTCGCCCCTGTGAAAAAGGAAACAAAAGCTCCAGTGGCTGAGAAGGCAGAGGCCAAAGATGAACTAGCTCCAGCAGGGAAAAGAACAGAAGCGGACAAGAAGCCACCCCCTGCCAAAGACAGCAGACCTCCAGCAGCTGAGCCTGAAAAGGCTGTGCAACCCCCCACACTGGAGAAAACCCCCAAGCCCCCACCGGCTTGTCCGCTCTGCAAAACTGAACTCAATACGGGTTCTCAGGGTCCTCCTAACTTCAGCACTTGCACAGAATGCAAGAGTCAAGTGTGTAACCTGTGTGGATTTAACCCTACTCCCCACTTGTCTGAGGTAAGCACCATACTTCCTACATGCTTTTGTGTTGGTTTATTGTAGGGTATGTGAGGGCCAGATTTATAAGCAAAAAATGTTTCTGGGAAAGCAAAGATTGATATGAATATCTTAAAAGTTGTAATTATTTATTTCATGATTATTTTCTTATTATGAGTTTATGTTATTTGTACCTTTATGGATTAATGCAACACAAGGATATGTAATCAGTTGATGAATTAAAAGTAACAATGATTTAAAGACCCACAGACTGGGAGACATACTTGGTTTTCATGTGGAATTTCAAATGAGTTATATATTCTGTGCCTATTTTCTATAGTCCTTGTAGCCTCTAATATAGTTTTAAAAAGAAGTTTCGTTGGTTGCAGACTCATAAGCATATGAAATCTGTTATATACAACCACGAAAAACTTTGCAAATTAATGATGCTTTTGCCTAGGAAAAAATAGTGGTTCAAATGTATTATGTGTAGGCATTTACAGTTCTATTTGTGATATGATTTGACATCAGTATTTTACTAGGATCTGTGGAGAGGAAAAATAATGTATTTCTGTGATTAATATGCAGATATGTTGTATGGGGCAGCAGGAGTACTTTCCCTACAGTGTACATGACCAAAAAGTGGATGGTGAATCTCTGCCTAACACTATAGTTCTAGAAGAAGTGGTCCGTAAGCATTGACATACTCAGAGTACTAGACATATTTTGGATGTTGGGAAAGTTGGCAGTTAAATGACCACTTTTGATCTTACATAAATAACAACAGTGTTTTGATAAACATTCTGTTTATTAATTTAAAATGATTTGCTGTTAGACAGATTAAAAATATTTAAGGACTATTTCTCACCGTTTGTGATTTTGTAATTCATTGGAATGGAAAAATTGAATAGATTATAGCATCTTACATGAAAGGTGATTGTTTTTATAATGTTTGTGGATTAAATATTTTTAAAGAGCAAACCATAGACAATTTTTATTTTTTACCTTAGAAGCACCTTAAGTTACTTTGACCTAGTTAACACCACGTGAAAGTATTGTCACTATAGGCATAAGGAGATTTTTCTCAAGATCCACTTTAAAGGTTGATAAAATTTGGATTCTCTCAGCACTTCATGAGTGGTAACAGTTATAATTATTATTGGCAATGTTTTGGGTTCAATATAAAAGCAAAACAAAAAGCATTAAATTTTTTTCATATTTTTAAAAGACTAAGTTTTTGATTATTCATTCATGATGAGGAAAGTTTTCTTAGTTTCCCAGTATGATTGCATTATTTTAAATATTCAATAGATTATACATTTAACAAGGAGCCTTATGCTATCAATACAGTACAGTTAAATAGCTCTAAAACAAGTTGTGCCAGCAAAAACAGAAATTTAATTTGTAAACTTTCTGTGCACTAAAAAAATGTGAATGTAGAGCA
Source organism: Chinchilla lanigera (assembly GCF_000276665.1). Taxonomy (NCBI): domain Eukaryota; kingdom Metazoa; phylum Chordata; class Mammalia; order Rodentia; family Chinchillidae; genus Chinchilla; species Chinchilla lanigera. The sequence continues at coordinate 3,015,427 of NW_004955410.1, forward strand.
AGGGGAGATCTATAACTTATAGTTGAAACATGTATGCATGTATATATATGCATATGTACATACACGTGTGTGCATATTTTGACTCATAGTTACTAGAATTTGTCAATGTTGTAAGAGGGAAATAAGAGCACTTGGGTAGAGAGAGACAATAAGTCTTCCAGGGATATCTTTGATTTTCTGTGAGTTGGTAAATTATACTTTGGGGCAAGTAATTTGTGAAGATTTCTTGAATGAAACGGAGAATCAGTGACAATGTGTGGAAGTATGAACTGACTCGAGTGTTCGGACAGTTTAACTGATGTGATGGAAGTGATGAGTCCTCTGCTCACCTCAACTGTGCTACTCTGTTGTTTTCAGTAAGTGCTAAGGTCTGACCTCAGGCTTCAAGAAAGTGCGGAAAATTCATGAAGTCAGTCTATGCTCAAATAGTTCCTATGATGATGACTGCAAGGGATATTGGAGGAATGGCAGAGGGATTGGTTGAAAAGAATGACACAAAGTGTTTGCACATGTGTGGGAACATACATTCATCTTCTCCATGTGTAAACATGTATACATGTGCATGGGCACTAATACGGAGATCGGTACATAGCCAACACATTCGGAATGCCATTCATAGACTTGTGGAATGAGGGATGTCAGTGTTCCTACTAAAGCCTCATTCCTCATTTCCCTCAGTCAGAAGTTAGGAAAGCGTTTCCTCTTTGACTTGTCTTCTTCCTGTTTTCTTCATTCTGCTTGTGATAATTCCCTCTTGACCAGTGTTTTCTGCTGCTGACTACTGTACTTCACATGAGTTTCAGGCAGGATGTTCTGAAAGGACTCAGACCTTTCTGCCTGAACTGCAAAGAGATGATATTCCTCTAGAGGACTTGGGGGTTTCTATTTGTTCTCTGGACTAGCATATCTAACGCCATCCTGAGCTCTACCTCTCTTGTCCTCGTCACTGAGGTAGGACATCCTTCCCTTTCTGCCCCTCTGGTGGTGAAAAGAGCTGTTTGCCAGGCGTTTAGCAGCTAGAGCTGGTTCCCTCCTGCTCACCATTCACCAACGTGCCTGTCTCTAGGGTTGCTTCCTGGCCCTTGGGCACCATGCCTCATTGCCCTAAGCAGTGCCCAGGCTCCAGCAGGCCTTGAGTACAGCCAGCCTTCTGCCTAAGCCTCACTGTTTAACTATTTGATGGCAACTTTGGAGAAATGATGTGGTCATCTCTTAGCAAGGTGTGGATCTTCTAGGCTTTGATTCCAGGCAATATCTTGTCTTGGAAGGAGTTTTAGAAGTGGCAGCAGGGCTTTCTAAAAGAGCTGGTCTTATGGAATCTGGACACAAACTGAGATAAACAGCCTCAGTTGGCAGTGGATTTACCAAGTGAATTTTAATCATTCTGGTTTAGTTCAAATGCAGAAGGAGCCAAAATTACTCATAGTGGATATTTATTTTATTGTTTTTGCCACTCTTTTTCTAAAATAACTATTTTACTATGAAAACAAGACAAAATGAAATATTTCCTTATGTTTCAGTATGTTTCAGAGTTATAACTTTGTTTCTTAGCAAGATTACACATGTCCTATATGATGTGGAAATAGAGTGTATCTGTCACTAGGAACTGAGTGAGCCCTTTGGGCTGATTAAGACCTGGTGGCATGACTGAGATCTCTCTAGCTGGAGTGATTCCTGCACTCTCCACCCAGTATTCACAGATGACCCAGTAGGATGAGCTTCATTGCTTAGCTTTGGAAACACGTGTCTTCCCTTTATGTAATGAGCATTATTTATAATTTAAAAAGCATACTTAGTACTAAAATGTATGTGAGAACACACCTGTACACACACACACACACACACACACACACACACACAAATTAAAGACTGAAAGAATTATCAAAAGTTATTTTCAGTCTCTTTGCTCTCCTCTTCCATTTTTTAATTGAGCCATTTTTTTCTATTGAGTTCTTTATATATTCTAGATAGTAGTCTTCTATCAGAAGATTAGCTAGCAAAACTGTTCTCCCATTCCGTAAGTTGTCTCTTTACCCTGTTGTGTCCCTTACTGTGTAAAAGCTTTTTAATTTGATGGGTGGAATACTATTTGTTGATTCTTGACATTATTTTCTGTGCACCTAGAGTTCTGTTTAGAAAGTCTGACTTTTCCTGCGGCCTCAAGAGTTTCTCCTGTGTTATTTTAGGCAGTTTCAGAGTTTCTGTATCTAGGTCTTTAATAATTTTGATTTGATTTTAGTGAAAGGTGAGAGATAGGAGTCTAGTTTTAATTTTAGGCAAATAGATACCCAGTTTTCCTAGCACCATTTGTTAAACAGGCTGTCTTTTCTCCAGTGTAGGCTGTTGGCTTCTTTGTCAAGAGTCAGACGGCTGTGGGTGCATGGGTTGTTTCTGTGTCTTCTGCTAAAATGTTTGAGTCCCAAGTCTCCTCCTAGATGTAAGGCAATCTCTGCAAGCTCCTGTACAAATGAAAACAAAGTTAAACACTTCCAACAGTCAGTGGCACAAGATAAACATTTTCATTCCAAAAGTTACAAATGGGGATACAAAGGATTGAGAACAAAGCAAGTCCAGAATCCAGCAGGCAAACATTAAGTCCTGTAGTTCCACATCCTGCATCTGAAGGAGTCTGTGGCAACTTGGGAGTTTTAAAGGGCTTGGATGGCTCTAGCCCTATGGCACTTCTTGTGGTTGTAGCTTCCACAGCTGCTCTCTTAGGCCCGCTTTGCTCCTTCCTTGCAGCTTTCCTTAAATGATTCATGTACCTGGCTTTTCCAAACTTCTGGGGTCTCCACTGCACTTCAGGCTTCTCACAGCTTCATACACTGCCCTCTCAAGGGCACACTGCTTAGTCTTCCAGGCCTTCTGAAATCGAGATGGAAGCATTTTTAACCCCATAACTTTTGCATTTTGCATGCACCTAAAATCTCCACCATGTGCATGATGCCAAGGTCTGCTGTCCACTAGAGGAATATCCAGGCTTTTTTCTCACTTGGCTGTAGGGGTCTAGTGCCTGGATCACTGGGCATTCTGAATCCAATTCTGAGGAACAAATTTTCTATGTTGCCGCCATTCTGGAACATGGGGTGCCTGCCACCATTCTGGAACATGGTCCTCTGAGGATTTCTTCTCAGAGCAAAGTCTTTCACTTTGGCAGTTCTGAGGCTGCAGAGGGTAGAGACTTGCTATTTCTTGTGATGCCCTCAGGCCATCTTTTCTATTCTTCCATTCCTTCTCAGCAATCCAGATCTCAGTTGTATGTTTGTAGTCCACATCTTTGTGGAGCTTCCTATCTGGCCAAGCTTACACTGTTTTAAATCATCATGCTGGGCTCTTTGCTCTTGATTCTCAGCATAAATCTGGCTAAAAACCCCCAACAGTAGCTATGCCACAGCCTCAACATTTGACTGCTTTGAAACTTCTTCTGCCAGATTAAATTAGTCTACCACCCTTAATCTCAGCATGGCATAGGTGCAACAGTTCAAGGCCACAGGAGACAGCAAAATCAGCAAGAGCAAGAAAGAGGAGGCAGGAAATATGCCTCTTTTCCTCTCTTAATGGGCATTACATTAAGTATATCATCACATTGGTGTTATTGCCAATTTCATGGCATTAGTTCTTATCCAAGAATGAGAGATATTTTTCCATTTTATAATCTCCTCTTTATTTTCTGTATTTGGAATTCTGTACTTTTTATTATACAGGTGTTTCAATTCCCTCATTAGGCTGATTGCTAGGTATTTGGTTTTGTTTTAGAGTTACTGTGAATGGGGTTGTTGTTATCTTGATTTCTCTTTGTTGGTTCATTATTGGTATAGAGGAATGCTATTGATTTTTTGTGTTGATTTGGTATCTTGCTGATGGCACTGTTTAACTAATAATACGAAAATGTATAACATGGCCTCCTGCAAAAATTAGCCATGAAATTTTAGGAGGTTTGATATTTTTAGATTGAGTAGTACTTAGTAAATATTGAACTATGGATTTTTAAATAAAATTATTTTATTTAGACTTAAACAAAAAAGTAATTTCCCCAACAGTTCTTGTTTTTCTATCATTTTTTTATTTCAAAAATAAAAGGAGAAAAACATTAACAGACAGACAACCTTTTACAAAATAGCAAAAGAACAGTACAGACAATACAGTTACAAACAAAGTGGTAGGAAATGAACAATGCTTGTTGTATTACATACTGATATCTTCAAAGTGGTTTCTCATGAAAACAAATAGAGATATGCAATATTGATCAATCAAGGACTTATTAATAGTTTATTTCAGCAAAGAAATAGAAGGCGGTAGATCAACTATGTTAACTATCCTGTATATACATACATACAAAATTTCTCCTTCTTTCCCTTCTCTTTTCCCACATCCAAGTTGCCCTTTACCCTTGAGCATTTTCCTATCATTTCACAATGTCTATCAAACCTCTGAGTTTTTATTAACTCTTTCAGG
>NW_004955410.1:3019981-3021982 GCF_000276665.1 Chinchilla lanigera
TTTGTTGCGGAGACAGAATACCAGACACCTAAATTAAAGAGAGAAAGGTTTACTTGGCTCACAGTTTGTGGAGGTTTCAGTCCATACTTGGCTGGGTCCAAGGATGAGTGACACATGGCAAAGGGCAATAGTTCATGGCAGCAGTGGAAAACAGCAAAAGCAACAGGAGCAAAAAGGGAGGAGGAGGCAGGGAGAGCAAGCCTCTTTTCCTTCCTTATATTATATGCAGGTTGCCTCCCCTAGGGTAGGTGTAGCACTCACACCCATAATCCCAGCACTGGACAATGAATCAATTGAAAACTCTAGAAGCCTGCTACATAACTGCATGAGGCTTTGAGGGGACATCCAGACACAGACCATAACATTCCACCCCTGTACCCCCAAAGACTCAGGTACATCCCTTATGCAAAAGGATTTTAGTTCATCTCTATAAGTTGCCGAAGTGCTAACAGTTTCAGCATTGCTGAAAAGTACAAGTCCCAAGTCTCCTCCAAGTTCTCAGGCAAACTTAGTGTGAGCCCCTGTAAAAATGAAAAGTTAAAACACTTCCAACATTGAATGGAACAAGATAAACGTTACCATTCCAAAAGACATAAATAAGAGGATACAAAACATTGGGACCAAATCAAGTGCAAAATCCAGCAGGGCAAACATTGAGTCCTGTAGTTTCATGTGGAACATCTGAAGCAATCTGTGATAAATTGTGAGCTCCAAAAGCCACATGTGGCTCCTCCCCTAAAGCACTTCACCTGGCTGTAGCTTCCATAGCTTTTCTCTTGGGCCCACTGTGCTCCTCCCTTGTGGCTTTCCTCAAACAATCCACATTCCTGACTTTTCCTGAGGTTTCCACTGAACCTTTGGCTTCACACTCACAGCTTACACACTGCCCTCTCAGGGGCGCATTGCCTGGCCTCCAAGGCCTTCTTCTGATATCTGGTTGGAAGCTTTTTAAACCTCAGAACTCTTGCATTCTGCATGAACCTAAAACCAGCACCACATGGATGATGCTAAGGTTTGCTACCAGCTAGAGCAGTAGTGAGGCTTTCCTCTCTCTTGGCGGTAGGGGTTGGGTGCCTGGATCACTGAGCGCTTGGAATCCAATTATGAGGAATAAGAGTTCTCTATGCTGCCACCATTCTGGAACCTGGTGTGGTTGCCACCATTTTGGAACCTGGTTTGGCCACCACCACTGTTCTAGCACATGGTGCTCTGAGGCTTTCTTCTCAAAGCAGAGTCTTTCATCGTTGTAAGTTTGAGGCTGCAAAGAGTGGGGACTTGCTGCTTCTTGTGATGCCCTCAAGCCACCTCTTCTATTCTCCCATTCCTGCTCATCAGTCAAGGTCTCCTCAGCTCTATCTTTGCAATTCACAGATTTACTGGAGCTTCCTTTCTGGCCAAACTTACAATGTTTTAAATCATTCTGTTGGGGTCTGTGCTCTTGATTCTCAACATAAATCTGGGTAAAAGCCCCCAACAATAGCCATGCCACCACCTCAGCATTAGACTGCCTTGAAATTTTTTCTGCTAGTTTAATTTTTCTGCAAAGTCTGTGGACATGAACAAAATGCAGACAAACTTTCTGCCAAACCATAACACACATCACCTAGAGTCCAGCACCCAGTGCAGTCCCTCTTCCCAGCAGAAACCTCCCAAGCCTGGTTTTTACTGGCAGTATTTCTATCATCCCTCTGGTCTTCGGAGCTCTGACCAAAATCACTCATACAGAGCAGCCTGAGGCATTCCAGCTGTACTCTTTCAGGCCACATCTGCAAACCTTTCCAATCTCTTCCCACAAGCCAGTCCCAAGGCTGTTGAACCACATGGTCAGGGATAGTCAGAGCAACAACCCCACTTCTCTGGTACCAAATTCTGTGTTGGTTATTTTTCTCTTGTTGCTGAGACAGAGTACCAGACACCTAAATTAAAGAGAGAAAGGTTTACTTGGCTCACAGTTTGTGGAGGTTTCAGTCCATACTTGGCTGGCTCCAAGGCAAAGTGGCA
>NW_004955410.1:3022082-3046859 GCF_000276665.1 Chinchilla lanigera
GATTTTGTTTTTTAATCCACTCTACCAGTCTGTTTCTTTTGACTGGAGAATTGAGGGAATTTATGTGTATAGCTATAACCGATGTGTAGATTTATCATTGTCGTGTTATTTACTTGCGTTGCTTTCCTACTTTTTCTACCTCTTTACTTGCTTGCTCTTCTTGACGTTTCATTTCTACCATTGTTCCTGAAATTGCAGTCAGATTTTTCTCTGTCTAGAATATCTTTTAGTACTCTTTGTAATGCTGGTTTGGCACTCATGAAGTTCTTCAGTTGTTCTTTGTCCTGGAAATATTTTATTTCTCCATTGAATTTGAGGGATAGTTTGGCAGGGTACGTCAGCCTTGGTTGGAATCTGTTTTGTCTCAGGACCTGTAATACTTCGCTCCAAGCTCTTCTCGATTGGATGGTTTGTGCTGAGAAGTCTGCCGTGATTCTGATGGGCTTTCCTTTATAGGTGATCTGTTTCTTTTCTCTAGCAGCTTTTAATATTCTGTTCTTTTGCTGGAGATCTGGAAACTTGAGTATTGTATGTCTGGGTGTAGTTTTATTTTGGTTGTGATTGGTTGGAGTTCTATATACCTCATTTACCTGTATGTCAGGTTCTGTTTCCATACTTGGGAAATTTTCTGCTATTATTTCTCCAAATATTCTTTTTATGTCAGTTGTGTTGCTTCTTGCTGTTTCATTGATTCTTATAAGTCGTACATTATTCCTCTTTGCCTCGTCTTCCAGCTGTTGAATTGCCTTTTTCTGGATCCTTGTTGATTTTACGAGATCCTTTCTTTCATGGTCGCTAGCTGTCATGCTGTCTTCAAAGTCTGAAATTCTATCTTCGGCTTCATTCACGCGGTTTTGGCAGCTTTCAGTGGAAGCTTTGTTTTCCTGGAAGTCTCTTTGAATCTGGTTCATGTGTTCTAAGTCCTTTCTGTATTTTTCATTTAACATTTCTGTCCATTGCCTTCGTTCTTCTATTTTCTTATGTTTCTTCTTCAGACATTTTGAGCAGTTCTTTCATTATTATTGTCATTTCATTTTTTGCCTGAGAGATTATTTCTGATCTCATCTCTTCTATGGCCTTATGGAGTTGTTTCTTTACCTCCATTGCAATCATTTCAGCTATTTCAGGCATGTGTTTACCAAGTTTTCCTATGTCAATGTCTCTTGGACTTGTTCTGAGTGGGGTGGAGCTCTGGGATTGTGTTTTAGTCCTTCATTTTGTCATGTTTGCTATGGGATGCAGAAAGCTCAGTTTCCCTCTTCAATGCCTGCACAGCAAAGGCCACTAGTGTCCCTAGTTTTCCTGTTGGTCATGTTTGCCCCTCAGTGTCCACTGAGAAGCTCTGCTTAGTCTGGGGTTTTCTGGCAGTTGTTGATTTGTATCTAGTTATCCCAGGTTTCAGAGGCGGGCATTGGTGTCAGCTGATGGCAGACCATCTGATCCAGCATCCCATTGCAGTTCAGGGCTCATGCATGGCTCAGACTCGGGTTGCACTGGTGTGACAATGCCGGTCCTGTGGGCCTATGTGCCCAGGCAGTTTAGGGTACAGGCAAAACCCAGACACAAATTTCAGGGTCGATAGATTGTGAACCACCTGATTGTGTGTCTCCAGTCAGTTCAGGACACATACAGGAACCAGATGCAGGCTGGACCAAGTGCAGTCACAGACTGCCCGTGCCTGCGACCCCCCACGTGGTCTGGGTGCAAGTAAAGCATGGGCTTGATCCGCGGGACCAGCTGCTTTTGGAGCACTCGCTCACTTGGCACAGGGCCCATGCAGGGAGAGTCCACATGCAAACCCTGGTGAGAGCAGTCCCTGAGGCTTCTGAGTGAGGAATTCTTGTCTGCTGCGGGTGCACACAGGGCAGAGACTGAGAGTGTAACGGCGGTGGTGTCCTGGGTCACCCAGTCTGCCCCCAGGAAGTAGATGGGAAATAACTAGCTCTCTTCTCGAGTTTCAGCTGGGAACCGTGGTGGTGGGAGTAAAGCACAGGACCAGCAGCTCTTGGAGCACTTGCTCACTTGGCACAGGGCCCACACAGGGAGGGCCACATGCGAACCCTGGTGAGAGCAGTCCCCGGGGCTTCTGAGTCTCTATCATTTTTATGTAGTCATATTTCTGCTGTATCTTGTACTTCTATATCTCAGTCAACATACAGCATTTTCCCATGTGTTTGAACACCTTAAATATTATATAAAATACTTAAGTATTACTCAGTTCTGTGGATTTTTGGTTTATTACACACATTATTAGGGATTTAGCTTGTCATTATTTTGTTAAAAACTGAACTTTTGCACGTAAGTATTTGTATGTTTAACTATTCTCCAAGGAAAATTTACCCATACCTGTATTACTAACTCAAGAATACGGACCCTGAGGTATCAATTTTCTTTGGAGTAATTACAACAGTTAATATTGCCGCTGCTTACACATGTGATTTCTTTCTTACAAACTTGAATAGTTATTTAACATAATATTTGTCAATTTGGAAGTCAAATACACTATAATATTTTTACATTAGTTTCTATTTTTTGCTTACTGGAGGTATCTCTTTAGACATTAAATGCAAATAGATTATTTAAATTATAATCCAGACAAAATTTTATGCAGACAAGGCTTGAAAAGATAAATTTATATCAGTTATGCTTCTTTTTTTATTTTAGTTGACTATGGGTATGGGCGAGGTATTGTACCAGGTACTTGGCTCACAACTCTGTGAGGTTGATTTTCCCCCTATTTTGGAGGGAAGAGGGATGATAATGAAAGGTGCATTTATCTTGCTACAGATGTGGACTTCAGAGGCTAAGTCAGCACTGTCTTTACTGTACTATGTTAGATAATGTTGGGTACATGGTAACAGGTGTCAGTTGGTTGTGTTAGTTGATCATTGCTAGGATTTGAATGCCAGGAACTTTGTAAATATGCACATCAAATCCAGCTAACACTTGGGACCCGTGAATAAGTCAGCTGTGCTGCAAGTTGGATTTGGCAGAGCAGGTCAGACTCCCAGGCGGATAGCATCCAGGCCAGCTTTGCTTCACAGGACTCCTTTCCAGAGGAGTCCACTAAGGAGGTAGCCCTGCTGAGCAGGGGCTCACCCATGGCTCAGTGATAGAAAGATTTCCCTGCCATCCTATAGAGAGTTGGAGCATAAAGTATACTTGTTCAGTAGCAGGAAATACTGTATTCATTCCAGCACACATGAAGACTATGCTGTGCAAATGATGGGCGTCTCAGTGTTCCATTGCTGGAGGTGGTAGTTACATCTTTGCTGCTACCTGTGATTTTATAGTCTCCTGTTGTGTTCCCAGACATAGAGTAGTAGGAATGCACATTGAAAGTGGTTCTCTACAGTGAGCACAGCAGTTCACCGCCAACCAGCTTTGTGCATGTGCTCCTGTTGCTCATAGTCATGGCCACATGTGCTTGTGAACACTATAGTTAGCTCTGGATAGATGCTTTGTAAGTGTAAAACATACATTGCATAGGTCAGTAAAAATTTTGTTGACTATACATTGAAATAATGTATATTGGGTTTATGTTCTTATTTGATGACTTATATTTTTCTTACTGTTGATAGATCACCACTAGATCTTCCGTGCAAGCCATTTCATTTTATTTTCATATTCTGGGCTTTATCCTCAGTCCACTGATATGATTATTGTCTTTTTGCATAGTAATTAACATTTCTAAAATTTAGAAAGACTGCAAGGTTTCCTTTGATTCCTTTTGAATTCATCCATGTCCAGTTGCTATTGTGGAAAGCTTTCCTTCCTTAAATATTGCTGTTAATACTACTTTTTATCACTTAACTTTGTAGTTGCATATGTGTGCATTGTAGTTTGTTGCCAGGTAAGATATATTTATATTTCTGTGTTCAATAAAAACATGAATGTTCTTGTTTTTATTGCAATCTAGTTATTGCTTGTAGGGCTCCTTTTAAATATTTCATAAGATAAATAGTTACATTCACATGCCTTGCTGAGGGGACAGGTCTCAGGACCTCTTGTCATGCAGAGATCCCTGCCAGTACCTGGACTTCTCACCAAAGTTCTTAAGACTTGCTAATGAGGAGACAGTAGCCTTGCTACCTCATGGCCCTGCCTACCTTTATGGAAGGACAGCCCGTATTGCTGCTTACTCCTTTAGGTCCAAATGTTCTCTCAGTTTGCATAACTGTTGAGTCTGTTAATAGACTCTGCGACTTTGGGTGAACAGTTTCAGCTTTTGGATGAATTAATTACTAGAAGTCTCAGAAATATGCAATATTAGATGATGAATGTATCATCTGGTTTAGTAGTTTTTTTCCTTTCTTTTCATGATGGCTATTCATTTTACTTATAAAACTATAATAATTTGAATTACAAAACTAGTATTCTTCCTTATTACAATCTGCAGAATATCTGAAGGTAAATGAAGGTAAAGAAATCCCTATAATTCCTGATGCACTCTGTTAATGATCTAGTATATTAAAACATGTGTTTTCTTGCTTTTTTGCTTGCTTTTATATTTATACAAACACAGTAACATGTAAAAAGAATTAAGATTTTAAATGTTTTATGAGGTATCTATGCTTTCTAATGATTTGATTTGAGCAATATATCATCTTACTATATGCATTTTCATTTACTTCTTTTGCTAAGGTGTATACATTGGACATTCAAAAATGCACACTTACTGACTTACTGCATTCTACTTGTGATGGAGGTAGCTATATAGTATCTCATGGTCCTTCATGTATTATCCTCTTGGAGACTGACAGCTGGAGTGCTTCTAGCTCCTGTTACTATATTTAAAAAGCTGTGATAAAACATCTGTACATATGTTTTACCTTATGTTTCTATGTGTTTGATAAATTCCTTGAAATGAGTATAAGTTTAAGCCAAATGGGGTTATTTTGTAGAAAAACTTTTATATAACATTTTTAAAAGCTGTTAGTACTTTCAATGATGTACATCTATTGCATTTACTAGATTTTCACATTTATTAGCTTCATGAGTCAAAAATTCTGTCCTGTTATTTGATAAATCTTTGTATCCCTGCCTACTTTGACTGTAAACAAACATTATGTAAGTTTTGTCAGCATCGTGAGTTTATCACCCACTTACATTTCTACTTTTTAGGTTGCCCACGTATACTTATGGCTATTTCTTATTGTTGTTATTGTTGAGGAAGTCTGTATGTTTCTTAGATTTTAGAGAAATTTTCTGGTCTGTCTTGAAATGATTTTTCCTCATCTATTATTTATATTTTTGTAAAATTTTCATGTATGTATGTAGTTTTTTATGCAATCTCATCTTTTAAGTTTTCTTCATAATGATTTTGTTAAAGGCCCTTTTTACCCTTACTTAAATAGCCTTTGATTTTTGTCCTAAACACCTACAGATCTATTTTTTATTTTTCACACTGGATCCCTAATTGTACATCCTTTTTTTTGGTATAAGGTCAGGGGATAGGTCTAATTTTATATGTGTTGGAAATGTGTAATGCTTGGCTCAGAATAATTACTAAGTAACTCATTGTTTTTTCTCTAGTTTGTGGTACCACATTTATCACATAATGTTTCCTCTAATTCACAATTTACTTTTCTTGATTCTTAGGTTGTACTGATGGTATACATCTAGTTTATAGTGTTAGTACCTTACATTTTGTTAGAATATCTTTGATATTTAAAAATATTAACTATGGAGTCGAATCTCGGTAAAAGTTCTAGCAGTATGATATTATCTGGCCTTGGAATTGACTTTTTCCAACTTGTTACTAATAAGTTGTTCTGTTACTATTTCATAAATTCCAGTAGCAAACTCAGAGGGAAATAACTTTCCTCCTCACAGTACAGCAAGGAGCATGGGCATTGGCATGTTTACATTAGTTCCCGTTGCCCCACCCATAGAGATGGCCCCTGTGCATGTGGTGGGTGTGTCACAGGTGAGGAACGAACGCTGAGTGTGCGGCCCCCTGCTCTTGTGTAGCAAGCAGTGAGCCAGCTCACTGTGTGTCTCAGATGGAGCCATTACCCCAGGCCTGGAGGCTGCTTGCTGCAAACACATGCTGAGCAGTGGCCAGCAAAGAGCAGCCAGGGCCTTTCTGCCATGTACTGCAAACGGTGTAGAATATTAGGAACTCATTATTAGGAACTGTTTTTTTTTCTTACTGATTAATTGTTTGTACTGGGGATTGGACCTAGGACCTTCACACGTATTTATTCCCCAGCCCTTTTGATTTTTTATATTGAGACAGTGTCTTGCTAAAGTTGCCCAGGCTGGGTTTGAACATGTGATCCCCTTGCCTCAGCCTTCTAGAGTGGTGATATTACAAGTGTCCACCGCAATAGCTGGATTCTTTTTCAAATGATGTCCATTATAGAGACTTAGTGTAGAAAACAGATCAACATCATAATGTGCTGTTTAGGCCATTTTCACACATTTAACTGAGATTTGAAAGGTGATTATGCAGCAAACTCTCTTTTTCCTGGGCCTGCCTCTGAACCAGCTCCATGAAATTCCTATGAAGGACTACTTCCCAGATCTCCTATTTAAAGATGGAGAAAGCCAGGCTCACAGAAATGAAATGGTATGCCCAATATTGAGACCAAACTGGGTTGCTACAGTAATAAGTAAAAATGCCATTGTTTTCTCTATTTCCATTTAAGAGTTTTTTCCTCTGTTGAAAATATGTTAACAAAAAAGAAACAATAGAAAAATTTGTGAAGTTAATAATCTTATAGTCAAACAAGCATTACTGTGGCAGAAAATGAATGTTCTATAATTAAACATATATTAGCATTTTGCCCCATTGTTTGTGGTTCATATAATTCCACATATTAATACATGGCAATATAATTCAAAAACATCTAAGGGCATTTCTACTACACAACCAGATTTGCAGGCATGGTTATGAGATTACTCTTTCATTAAGTTATAGAAATCTACCTAATCATGTGGCAAAGTAATATTCTGGTCTAAATACTAGAGTCTATGGTACTGATAATGTAAATTGTCTGGTATTTTCATACTACTTACTATAGGAGAAAAAAGGGAATACTAGGTATCCATATAAGTAATTGAAACAATGTCTTTTGCCTCAATATTTATTAATATTGGGAAATTTATTTACATTTGTATGTATATATGTATATATATGTGTGTGAGCATGTATATATGAATGTTTTATATGTAAGATTAAACATTTCTCTGGAAGAAATTAGAACTTAAAATACTACAAAATACACAGTGACCTGTGTGTGTTATTTTGGAGCCTGACACTCATGCTTCTGTGTATTAACATATTCAACCCTGAATTTCATCTGCTTTATTGATATAGTTACAGGGGAAATGAAGGAGGCAGGAGGAATCAGAACATGACATGTTGGCACGAACCACAGCACTACATGTGACCTCAGATCTGTGTATGGAAGCCCTAAAGTTGGAGTTAATTGATGTGGTTCATTGTTGTATTTATAAAATGTCACAAGTAAACATATTTATGGATAATTAGGTTTGACAAGACATGCCATTTTATTTTATCAATCTGAGAAGCCACACAACAAAGGTATAAAACATTTATTTAAAGTATTAAAAGCATTTTGAGGTTTAAAAGATAATGTAGTAAGATTTTCACCAGTATAAAATTCATAGGTCAATTATGGTTTTGAAGTTTATCTTTTAAATCCTGGAACTGAGTTTCTATTCACTTAGATTAACTGTTACCTGTATAAGAATAACAGTGCTATATTTCTACCTAGTATTAGCTTACTTTACCATCTTATAACGTTGTAAGTAGAATTATTTTTTTCACCATCTCATAGAGTGCCACTTGTGTTCTTATCTCAAAGTGCTTCATCAGCAGCTGCTTTTGTACTGCTAAAGAAGAACTACTCTACCTAAACCACATTTCAAAGGAAAGCTAATTGGAACACTCAGGAAACAATGCGTTCTTCTTTAGGCAGACTATCTGCAAGAATGTTTGTTAGTTTATCTGGACACTTACTCCACCTTCATGAAACTCTTTGGACTTGTAACATGTAATGTATGTCACATATATTTTATTCCATTCTTGTGACATCTAATATATGTCACTTTTTTTATTCCATTCTTGTTTAATTCATCAACGTGCTGCAATACAAGCACACTAGAAAAATAATATTCTTCATTTTGAAAAAAATCTTGTTGATTCCAAAGTAATTATGTAGATATTACCTATAGTGCGTACAGACCAGTAATGGCGAAACTTTTAGAGACTGAGTGCCCAAAATGCAAACCAAAACCCACTTATTTATCGCAAAGTGCCAACACTGCAATTAAACCTGAATACTGAGGTTTTAGTTTATCAAAAAACAACTGTTATCCATGTTTGGCTGCTGACATGACAGCTCGTGACCTGACAGAGAAGGCTCTGTGTCCTGCTGTGGCACATTGGCCATAGGTTTGCCACTACTGGCAAATCTGAGACAAGAAATAATCCTCAGCCATCTTCCATTCATCTCAGCAGAGCTAACATAGAAGACTGTCCCTTTCTAGACCACCTGTGGTCCCAGTATCTTCTCTTCTGTAGTGTGAGCTACTCTTAAGATATTTTACTGTCTTATTGAAATATTAAGTGTGCTGACCATGCCAGGACAGCGTGGCATGATGGGTAAGGGCTCACACCTTTGAATTAGAACTGTCTTCAGACTCTAGCTCTACAGCTTATTGGCTGCTTAGGTGATTTTGAGGGAGTTATTGCTCCTTGAATTTTCATCTCTGAAAAGTAATCTGACAGGAACAATGGCTTTCCCAGTCCTTTCTGCTGCTTCTCATAACCCTAAATAATGCCTGACACATCGTGAACCTTGATAAATATTTCTCAGTGAATGAAAGCATACATAGTCCTGCTGTAGAGTGTAGTTATGAGGATGGGAAGAAGTAATCTACTTACTCTTCTCAGCATAAGCGCTGACAGCATAGACTCAAGAAATAGAAATTTAAATATTAAATACTTCACTTTTGTGTTCCTAGAATTCTTTCTTTTTCTTCCAGAGTCCTAAGTAGCACTGTCTGGGGAAGGTTACCTGGTAAAGTCTGAAGATACTTCTTGTGCCTATCTGCAAGCTCCTGTCCTGTGTCGTCTTCCTGTGTCATCTGAGAGGCATCAGGGCCCTCCACACATCCCGAGGTTCAGGCTTTCTTTTTCCTGAAGGGCTGTCACCTTTGTCATTCCTCCTGCTAAAGATACATCTGGTACATGATCTACCCCTTTTCCTGTGCAAAAGAGCTTTGTGTGCTTGTTTATCATCTTTGCTGCTGCAGTAGACACCTCACAATTTATTTGAGGTTACTTGACTTCTCAAATTTATTTAAGGTTACTTGACTTCTCAAAATTCATTCTCCACACAGTTTAGTCTCCCTGTTTACCACATTCTACTGAATCGCTTGCTTTTTTTTTTCTTGTAGGACTATGCTCTGTCATAAGCAAAGTGTACACTTTCAGTCCCTCATGTCTCTGTACCCCCTTCAAGTGTTCCCCACCGCATTCCATCTTTATCTTCTCGCCACTGACCTAGTCACTTCACCTACCAATTTCCCTGTCCCCCACTGCATTTCCCCTGATGACTAACTAGTCAGACCTCTTCTACAGCATCACAATTCTGCTTAGTTGGGTGAGTTCGTAGAGAGTGAACCCTAGAAAGTAGGAGTTAGACTCTGCACGACCAATGTGTCTGCAAATAGTAGTGAATATTACCTGCTTATTTAGTGAAGGAAAAATTGCCTTTGTGTAAAAGGAATTGAGAATGAGATGCATACTGTCGGTTCTAAAGTTGTAGTTAGGAACACCTTAGACTTGGTGATCCATGTCTATATTGGCTTCAAGGACTTTTAAAGCTCTCAGGAAAAGTTTTAAGTGCTAATATGCACTGTTTGCCTGTATTTGTTAAGGCAGGGAAGGATGAGAATGAGGGTGTTCTTTTGTTTTATGTATGAACAATAGAGAATTTACGTTTTAAAAATTATTTGGGTATTTTTTTTCAATAAGTTCTACCCTGACCATCTTATTTAATGCTGTGTCCTGACTGCAATAATATGAAGTTTTGTTACATGGATTATTTTTTTTTTGTATAGCACTTATTATCTTTTAATACCATAGTTAATTAATTAATTTATTATTTTTTTAAAAATGTACTGCACTAAAATACAAATTCCATGAACACCATATACTATTCCAGGTGATTAACATACAGTAGTGCTAGCAAAATCTTTGTACAACTAATTAATTCTATATAGTTATTATAGATGTAGTAGCTAAACAAGAAAAACAAATAGTGGTCAACTTTATATTTGGTTAACTACAAATATTTTTAAAAATCTTTCCAACTTGACTCTCTTCTAGTATGCCTCATTCCAAAAGTTGAAGAGAAAAAATACATGCCATATATATTGAAAAAATTTTCTCCAGACAAATTCCATAGCAAATTGGGCCCACAGGGAGTAACACATCTACCATTAAGGCTGAGGGAAGATTACACTTCCAGAAGAGGCAGGCCTCTTGGGGACCCACTGAGGGCAGCGCAGAAAGTGGTCAGAATCGTCCGCAAGGCCCCTGGCTGCCCCAGATCAGCTCTGTGACTTCGAGATACCTTGCCAGTGTAAATTTCCTGACCTCTTAGAGCAGGGACTGTTGTATGAATTGGAAAATAGATTTATAAAAAATTTTAAAAGCTTATCATGACATTTGATAAAGCAAAAGAAAGGTTAGCTTTGCTAGCTACAGCTGCCCAGTCTAAAAGGCCTGTGACAGTGATGGCGAACCTGTTAGAGCTTTCAGTGATAACAAATAGCCTGTTGCGGCACACGTGTCATACGTTCCCCACTACTGGGAGCTGATATCAAGGTATACTTTAAACAAGCAAGACAAAAATGATTCTTCTGGTGGCCATGGTGACATATGCCTGTAATCCCAGGACTTGGGAAGCTGAGGCAGCAGGATTGCTGTGAATTTGAAGCCACCTGGGCTATAAAGCGAGTTCAAGGCTGGCCTGAATTGCGTGTTGAAACCTTTTGTCAGAAAGACACACAAAAAAATTTCTTCTAAGAGCAGCTGAGCTGCTGGATGAAATGAGTTTTGATGTTATGCAGCAAGTGGGGGCATTTACTCCAGCCTGAAAAAGTATTTGAGACTATGATACAGAGTGTGGTAGAAGTTTTGAGCCTCGACTCAGATGAGATCACAGGCATTGATGCGTGCTTTATTTTGTGATGTCGACAGACAGTGCTTCTATTTTTACTTATTTGATGAGAATTTTTTCTGTGAGTGCATCATATCAATATGAATGCTTTTTTTACCTATAAAAAGAGCAGATTATCTAAGATTTTGAAAAGAGTTTTATCAGGAGAAATTTTAGCATGGAATTGCTTAAAATGAGTATCCTTGGAAAGCCTTAGGAAGCTGCTGACAGACACTTGTCAACCACCATTCAGGGACAAGAGGTGTGCTGACAGAGTGCATGGCAGAGCAGCTAAGGTCACATCTACTGTGGCTGGGGCTTCTTTTCCTCCTAATATTTAAATGGATTATTTATATTTTCTATTTCTAGAATTTTGGATTAAGAGCTTTCATTATTTTTATCATGAGTTTTTGCTAAATGACACCCAGTAGCCAAATCATTATAATGATTTATTCTAATTCTTAAAAAAGTGAGCAGACATTTCCTAATTAAAACATTCTGCCACTCTCAGGGGAATGCACATACATGTTTGACAGAGAGATGTCATTTAAATTACACAAAACAAGCAGTCATATCATTCATACTTTAAAAATGATTTTATCTGTAAAATTTTCATCTCAATCTAAATATAGAATCCATTTAGGAGCCACTTCTGTAAATTTAAATTATGAAGTAAGAACTGGTGGTTGTCTGAAGGGGTGTTAGTTTTATATCACGTATAATGGGTTGTCACAGAAATACAAGGTTAAAACAATGCCTGTTTACTGCTGTACAGTGTTGTGGATCCGCAGTTTGGCATGGCATGGCAGGCTTCACTGATCAGGGACATACAGGACTGAAATCTAGGTCTGGGTCTCATCTGCAGTCACTCAGGGTGTTGACAGGGTTCAGTACCTGTGGCTGTAGGACTGCGGTCCAGGGTGCTGCCATTCCTTGCTTCAGATTTCCCTCCATCTGCAGAGCCAGCTGTGAAGAACTCTTCTCATGTGGAATCCATCTCCTTCTTCAGGACTCACACTGGAGGAAGGGCCCAGGCTATCGAAGGGCTCACCTGACAAGGCAGAAATTCATTAGACAGTATCTTTTTTATTTTCTTGGAAGTCAACCCATTAGTAGCCTAGTCATGGTGTGAGATGCCATTAATTTCCTCCCACACTCAAAGGGAGAGAACTGAACAAGATATGTATACTAGAAAGCAGGAATCCTGGGAGTAAAGGGGAATGCCTTTAGAATTGTCTGTCATGACAATTAAATGATGGGTTTCTTAAAACCTTGTAAAGAAGGCAGCATCTGTTTAATTGATTTTTGTCACAGGGTGTATTAATTTCTTCTCCATTGCCAATAACACAGTGCCACAGACTGGGTGAATTATAAAAGAAAGAGATTTATTTTGCCTCACTTTCTGATCCAGGTTTGGGGCTGCATCTGGTGATAGCAGAGTGTCTAAATAGCACAGGGGATCTCATGTTGATGGTGTGTGTGTGTGTGTGTGTGTGTATGGGGGGGGTGATCTGTCTCCCTCTTCTTTTTATGGTCATAGTGATGGGGCTACCATCCTGATGATCTTAGCTCTTCCCACTTACTTCCCAAAGGCCCGACCTCTGTGGCTAGGTAAGTTTCTGTGTATTCTCTAAATACTTGACTGCTTGGCAGTAAGGATTAAACTCTAACATGAATAAGAGTTTTAGGACAGACCATATTCAAATCACAGATCAGTGCATGTTTACATAAAATATATCCTGGTAATTCATTGACATGAGTATAAAGTACAATGAATTTATCTCACCTCCTCTGGAATTCTCTTCATAGCTCTGTTTTTCCTTTAAGATCCTCTTTATTTGGGCTAGTAGTGACAGGTCTATATGAATTTATTGCCTAGTATTTGACCTTACTTTTATTGTTAAGATATTAAGTGAACTGAATTATACTGGAAATTAGATTGCAAGATTTCCTTATAGGGGAAGACAAGAACTTGACAGAGTTTAGTAGCTGACAGGCTATATGTGAGTGAAAGACAAATATAACCATATGGTTTTTATCCTGGGACACTGAGGTAGCAACTGTGAAATTGAGTAAGCCTGCAGTAAAATCCAAGGTAAGATAGAAGGTTTGTGTTGAGAAGGAAGTTAAATTATTCCCATCCAGCTCTCAAAAGACATATTGGACAGTCATCTTGTTTTGGATGTTATCAGAACAGGAATAATGTGAAAGTTATGTAATTTCAATATGGAAGCAAATAACACAGGGAAATACACATGGCATAAGAGCTAGGAGAGGCCAAGTGTCTTGATTACTTTTCTTTTGTTGCGGAGACAGAATACCAGACACCTAAATTAAAGAGAGAAAGGTTTACTTGGCTCACAGTTTGTGGAGGTTTCAGTCCATACTTGGCTGGCTCCAAGGCAAAGTGGCACATGGCAGAGGGCAACTCTTCATGGTAGCAGTGGAAAAGAGCAAAAGCAGCAAGAGCAAAAAGGGAGGAGCAGCAGCAAGCAAGCCTCTTTTCCTCCCTTATATTGTATGCAGGCTACCCACCACCCCAGGGTGGTTGTAGCACTCAAACCCATAATCCCAGCATTGGACCATGAATTGATTGAAAACTCTAGAAGCCAGTCCCTATGCCTGTATGAGGCTTTCATCAGGAAAGAGAAAGTAGGCAAAAATGTGTTTAATGACTGACTAGACAGGAAAAGTAACAAGTACATCTTGGAAAAAAAAGGAAAGAGAAATGTTTAAGGGCAATAATGATTGTTTAAAATATGGTGATAAAATTAATCTCAATAACATTTATAAATTTTTGCAGTGCTTCTTTAAAAGGTATATAAAGAGCATCTGTATGCTTGGATCTTATTAACATCATTCTTGAGAACTTCACAGGACAAGTGATTCAACAGAAGACAGACTCACTGCTTATTGCAGCATTTTTCTATAGTAGTAAAACAGACTTTAAAAAAGTACAAAGTCCACATTTTCAGTAGTAGCCATGGCTACATAAAGAAAGCATAGTACATTATGATTTCTTCCCTTCACGCTTACTAAGCACGTACCCTCTGCCAGATCCCAGGCACTATGTATGCAAAGCCACAAGACTGGCTGCATTGTCACTGTCCTTGCTCTACAGCAGAAGGCTGAACCCAGTGCAGTGGCTGAGTTAGCAATTTAATGAGTTTCAGCACAGAAAATTTAACTTAGTCTGGCTCCAGATTTGGAAATCTTAATTGATCTGCAAAGTTGCTTTTCAAAAATTTGATGGAACATTAATAATTTAGTGCTATTTGGAGAAGTTACATACTTATAATTTAATATTAAACAAAAGTGTGCTTTTCCATTTTATCCTTCTTTTCTCATTTTTTCTTTTCCCTTCATTTCCCTCTCCCCTTTCCCTGGTTCCCCTTTCTGTTTGCACAGTTTCTTCTTATTTCACAATATCTGTTATACATTTTGGTTATTAACCACTCAATTTCTCACACCAGAGATACAATGCAATATTTATATACATATGTCCAGTTTATTTCACTTAAGATATGGTCTTAAGATCCATCCATTTAGTTATAAATGTCTGAAGTTTATCCTTCTTTATGGCTGAGTAGTATTCTACTGTATAAAAACCACATCTTTTTTATCCCTTCATTGATTGATTGTACTAATAAACTTGATAATATAAAAATGTGATTTTGCTACTATATTAATTTATAAAGACTGGAAAGAGCTTTCTTGGATGAAAATAAATGGATTAAAATGAGGAATTTATATTACTTTTTCTTTATTGTTTTTTCTTTTGTCTTTGTAAATTGTATAAGAAGGAAACACTGCCAGTAGCTTCATGCCAAAGAGTCCTCTGTTAGTGACCCAACTCAGTTTAATGTGGATCTCAGAGGAGGAGCACATGGGTAGGTGGCTAACTCATTACTGTAATAATCACATTTGGAGCTGATGCATTTTACCAGTCCTGAAGCCAGATGACTGGAAGGATGAGCTACATTAATTCCTGGTCACGGAAGCCAGTGGAGAAGTGAGTGAGGCTCAGGCTGCTGGGTCCTTCTGGTGGCCTGGGCGTGAACATCGGGTACTGGCAGAGAGCGCAGCAGTAGGGAGATAGAGATACAAGCAGCTCATGCAGTGGAGACCAAGGCTTCCCAGTGGCATTGAGTACAGGAAGTGGGCTGTGTTCTAATCCCTGTGGACTCCTTGCAGAGAGCTTTCAAAGTCAGTGCAGGATAAGGATGGTTATGGAGGGCCTGTCAGTTAGGGAGTGTAGAGAGAAAATTTGGGGCTTACTGGGGGGCATATTGTGAGCCTCATAGAACTGCAGGTGCAGAGCGCAGTTCTGAGGGTACCCATAATGTGGGCACTGAGAGGTGGACACTCAGTCTGTGATTATTATTTATAAGCTCCACAGAGAGGATGCTGAAGGAGAAGGTGGGGAAAGGAAGCGAACAGGAAGCAGAACGAGCTGAGCAGCAGGACCCAGTCTTAGAATGGTGCTGGTGCAGCCACCTCATGTTACAGCAGATACTTTAGGCTCCTTGACATTGTGCAGACCTCCTCATGATTCAGGTGTAAATTAATGAAGTCAGCTGATATAATGGTAATGGTGATGTGTATTGGTTGACCAGCCCTCCCCAGGGACAATATAATGGTAACAAAGAAATAAGAAAGATGACTTAACTCAAGAAAAATACTGAAGATGCACTCTTTTCTGCCTTTAATGGTGAAAAACTAAGGAAAAGTACATATTAAGGATAGAAGTTGATATATGTGGTGTGAAAAATAACCAAGTAAATATGGATTTCGAGTTACAGATACAAATCAGCAAAAGCAAAGAAAATACTTACACATCACTTTCCTTTTAATTGTGATTTTTGCTTCTATCTATGGCCAATATGTTTCAGAAATGTTTTATTTTCCCCTCATTTGCATATATGCACTCATACATACAGTTTATTTTATATAAACTTTCAAAGTATTTTTAATTATGCTTTCCCACAAAGATCAAGAAAGGTTAAATCAGAACTTCTGAGCAATATCAAATGCAAGAAAACCTTTCTCTTTTTTTGATACCGGGAATCAAACTCATAACCTCAGGTTTGCTAGGCAAGCACCTAAGCCACTGAGCTATACCCCCAGCCCAAGAAAACCTTTCTTACTCCCCCTTGTTATCATTACTTACCACAAACCAGTTCATTGTGAAGCTAATGTTTTGAAAGGTCTCCCCCAATAAATCTCATTTCCCTCACATAAAGGTGTTTGTCAGGGGCTGGAATGTAGCTCAGTGGTAGAGCATTTGCATAGCACACAGAAGTCCTGAGCCATGAGAAAAAAATTTAAACAGTATATTTGCCTATTCTTAGTAAAAAAGAATAATTTTAGTAAAAATACAATTATACTTTCAAGAATATCAGTGTACTTAGACACTGATTCTGAAGACTCATCTAAGGGACTAGAACAGTGATGGCAAACCTTTTAGCACTTACAGTGATATAAACAGCCTGCTGTGGCACATATGCCATAGGTTCACCATTTTACCCAACATTACTATTTAAAGTTTGAAATTGTCTTCTATATTAGATGAGAAGTTTAGAGCCTCTTGACTTTAAAATATTTTGTTCTCACAAACACATATTCTAAAGAATAATACTAATGGTACAGAAGTCAGAAAAGTAAAAATACTTTCTTATTCAATTTATGCAGAGTGTTAATTGTAGGAATATTAAAAGAAGGTATAATAAAAATCATGTGATATAATATACTGTAAAAGTGAGAGTACATCTGGCCACAGGTAAATTTAAAAGACTTAATTTGGTCTGAAATTTTATGTGGTTAAATTTTAAAGGAAAATATCTTCTTCAGGAAGCAGAAACAAATTAAGTAAATTTTGAATAATTTTTGAGCCACTTCAATAATAGACACATATACTTTTTTGATTTTTACCTTTCTTTTACATAATTCTCTGAATAAGATTCTTCACTAAGATATTTATAATACATACTCTCCACCTAAGATAGAACTAAAACAGCTTTCACTTATAGTCATAATAGTGTTAATGAGGCACCCAAACAGAATCATAGTGTGGCTGAAGATAATGGCATCACCTGGCTATAGCAGCCATCCAACACTCAAAATTAATATTTTTCATAAGCAGCTAAGAGATTCTGATTTTAATTATCTGAAAACTATCCATATTTTTCTGAATTCAGAAGTACATTTATACTATAATGGTAGGACTTCTGTGACTGTTATATTGTTAAGCACATTCTGAATGTTTATTTGTTTTGTTTTTTTTTTGGTTTTGGTTTTTCTCCGGTACCGGGAACCGAACTCACGACCTTGTGCTTGCCAGGCAGGCGCTTTTGCCGCTGAGCTAAATCCCCAGCCCCTGAATGTTTAATTAAACTGTTTTCTTTTTGTTGTCTTAAAATCAAGGAAAGAAGTGATACAGCTAATGCCATAGGTCAAAATGCAGGCCTGGGAAAAGGTTGTGTGTGTGTGTGTGTGTGTGTGTGTGTGGTCCTGGGAAGTGAACTCGGGCCTTCCCGCTGAGCTACAACTGCAGCTCTTTTTGTATTTATTTTGACACAAGGTCACATTAAGTTGTCCAGACTTGCCTCAGACTTGCAGTCCACCCGCTGGGGCTGCCACCTCCCAAGCCACTTGGATTACAGGCATGTGCCACCAAACCAGGCAGAAAAAGGCTTCTAAGTCTGGGCCATTGCATTCAGCCTTCTCAGTAATGTGAAGCATTTTGAGAAGTGCTTGATAAATGTGTATCAGTTTAATGAGTAAAGAATGACTAAAGGAATCAGCAAGAGGCAGAATTCAAGAAGATGAGCATTCTCAATAGCAAGATCTTAATTATTCCCACCATAGCACATCACTTTTACATATCAATTTTCAACACAAATAGAAACCAGTAAACACATAGTGATTAACAAAGGTAAGTTCTATAGTACAAGTTATGATATGACAAAAATGGTTCTTATGTTTACAAAATCCATTATCTAGGCCTGTTTGAAAACAGCAGATCACTTACAGAAATTTGATTGTTGCTCATAGAATGCACAACCTCCTCACTTTGAGAGTTAAACCTGCACATCTTTAAAATATCAGAATATCCTCCATTTTCTCTTCAATAGCCTTCTGTCTAATTGCACTCAGACACACAGTCTCATTGCTGTGGTCAGTAGAGTTTAGGGAAATAAATTTTTAGGTTCAAATCAGTGTGCTTTAGTTATTTATGTACCTATATCAAATTATTAAACTTCGGGAATATTATAAGTATGAAACAAGAAACTTTTTTTAATAAAACAGTAATATAGTCAGAATCTTCTAGATTTGTGACTGCAGCTCTGGAGCTGTAGGCTCCTGGGAAATGCAGGGAGAGGATGAGCATTTTCAGGAGAGCTACAGCAGCACCGTTGTACGCACAGGACTGATGCTAGCTTGTCCTCCATACGGAATAACTTTGCAGAGTAACTGGTGGATCCCGTGAACATGTGACAGAACCTAGGGTGCTATGGACCAAGAAGGCTGAGCTCATCTGTGATTTCCAGCCTCTTGTTTGCCATTCTGGTTTGACAAGAAAGTTCCCCCTACAGGATCTGTTCCTTTATCTTTGCTTAGCTTGAACTGGAGAAGCCTAGAAATGCTCTTCTTGGCAAAATAACCTTCAAAAGATGAATTTGTAGGGTCCTTGCTTGAAAATACCTAACATCTAACTATGACATACAGTACCAAAAGGAATATTATTTGGAAGAATAAAATGTAGCTCTGAAAATCACAGGAGGCTGGAAAATTAGTCTTAGACAACTGAGAAGAAACAAAGTGACTCGGCCACAGTGACCAAAGCCTAAAGGAGCAAAGGAAGGAAGCTGAATTGACTTTGCGACCACCACAGCGTTACTCACTGCTGAGGCCGGCCTTACCCAAGGGTGGGGTAGGAGCTCACACTGCCATACCCATGCAAGGCCTTTGGGAGAGTTCCCACAAGAAGCCTAAGCCTGCCCAGATGAGGCAAGGAAAAGCCTCCCCAAAATACCAAATCAAAAGGATGTTCTCCTAAATGAGAAGGATGTTCAGATTCTGGAAAACCAAAATGACAGCAGATTCCATCATGGGAGCCTTGTGCAACTTCCAGGATTTGCTCATTAAACTCTTTACTTCTCTAATGTTTATAACTAGTTTTTTTCATACTTCTACTATAGCAGTTACTACTGCTTAACTGTTGTAGTCAGGGCTTGCAAGGGAAATAATTTAATGCAGAACATACAATTTAGACGATTATTTTATAATAGTCACCCAAAGAGTCAAATGCAAAAGAATGCATTTGGGTCTCTAGTGTGTGGAAAGTTTTCCTGCATTCTTTTGCATTTGACTCTTTGGGTGACTATTATAAAATAATCCTCTAAATTGTATGTCCTGCATTAAATTATTTCCCTTGCAAGCCCTGACTACAACAGTTAAGCAGTAGTAACTGCTATAGTAGAAGTATAGTAGAAGTATAATTTATAATTTAGAGTTTCCACCACTGACCCAAAGAATCTAGCTGAGAGCTTGGATCCCGTGGCAATGTCCTGCATGAGTCCAGTTGAAGACCTAGATCCCATGGCAGTGTCCTTCATGAGTTCAGCTGGAGGCCTAGTGCCCACAACAGTGTCTCCAGACAATCTGGATCAAGGGAGTAAACTGAGAAAGCCTGAAGGTCAGTGGTGGAAACTGGAAAGTCTGAGCCAGTGGGATGAAGGATCTGTACCAGCAGGCTGAAGGATCTAAATTGGAGCCATACCAACTTTTATCAGCTATTTTTGTATGCTTTCCTATTCCTCTGGATCATGACATTTGTAAGGGCAGGAGTCATGTTACTGCTTTTTTTTAAGTCTCCCATAGATTTAAGATTTATTGAAATGTTGTATGAAACTATAAAATGTCTGAGTAGAAAAGGGAACTATAGGTAAGCCATTTCCTATGATTATTCAGTTTTGATAGGCTATAATAAATTTAACTAGGTCAATATTTGAAAAGTATTTCTCAACACTCAAAAAGCCCAGGATGTGCCTAGTAAAAATGAGAAAGGTAAAAATACCCTTAATTAAGGTTCCTTATACAGATTAATGACATTAATATTATCTATAGTACAAATATTAGCTTTCTAACCAAGAGGATCTAATATATCAAACATATGTGCTTGGTGTAAGTGTGGTTTATCATTTTTAGTAAGCCTTTTGGAATATTTAAAAATCATCGTTTAACCTATGGCTATTTTTACCATCCTCTCTCAAATTTGAAATGCTATACAGATATTAATAAGTATATCTAAATGTTTGGAAATACAGACCTTTACCAAATTTACCAAACAGAGACCTACTGTGTTTTCAGAAAAAAGAAGAGCAGTCAATATATACATGATACAAGCTCTCCTTACCTTAGTCAATTGAGCTATTTTTTTTTGCTTCTACTCATCTTGATATATCTGTGCAGATAGGGGCTATCTTATTGTGGAACTTTCTGCATATATAAATGAAGAAAAGAAAATATAGTAATAACCATACACCAGTGTTACTTTTTTTAATCTAAGCATTCTAGAATTTCAAGCTTTCATAATTATATGTCTTATATACTTGAATACACACTGAATTCACCTTTTTTCCTGAAAAGCCATGAGATGAGGAAGCTTAGCTAATAGGTAAAGGAGCAAGAGCTCATGCATGGAGGTCCTCCCTGCCAGCTTTTCTACCCTGATCTTTGTATTCCACATACTGTTCTAAGCACTTCTCCCTGATTAGGTTATTGTTACACTTTTGAATCATATGGGAAAAAATGTAGTTAAAAACAAGAATAATATTACTAAGTTTTTTTATAAGATAAGAGTTCTTAACCATTTTTGTGATTACTTGTGAAGTAAGTTAAAATATATGTTTCAAGTATCAAATACATTCAAATGAATATGCTTTTGGGTAAGCTTGTTTATGAGTAAACTTGAGAACAAAGTCATTAACTGGCTCATTTCATCAGTCTGTATCTATTGGGCCCTCTTAATCAGGCAGCTGTGGTACCAGGCTCTGACTCCACTTGGTGAATTAAACCAGCAGGCTTTTGCCTGCTGTGCTGGTTCCCGTCTGAGGCAGGGACAGGCAGAAGAAGTAAACAAGCGATCCCTAAGGCGACAGTGTGGTCAGCAAAGGCCATCTGCTGTGAGATCAGAGCTCTACCAGAGACCACTGGGAAGAGCCACTCCCCATGAAGGAGCAGCAGTACAGGCAGGAGGTGTGGCACACGGAAGGCTGTGAATGTTAAGAGAAGGCCAGGTGTGACTGAACCAGGAACAGGTGGCCTGTAGTGTGAACCAGGAACAAGGAACCTGTGGTGGATTTCTTCAGCTCAGGGAAGAGTGATGTTTGTAAACAACTTGCATAAACAAATAAATTGGTGAAGATTGATGTTCTCCCGACCATGACCTCTTCATTAGAATGTTTTGTGTTTTCTGATAAACTTGTTTTATGAGTAAACATAGGAATAAAATTATTAACCAGCTCAGCAAGAATTACACTGAATTTCCTCAGTATTGTTTCTAGTGAGCAAAGTGTTACTCCCTTCTGTTCATAATTATGGCATTGTGAATTTTTGTACTTCACAACAAATAATTTCTGGAATACCATTAAGAACACAAATACAAATGTCATTTGCAGCATGTATTAAATTGAAACATTTAGGTTCTTATTTTTTGGTTATTTCATGATTTGCAAAACTTTTGGGTTCCTCCAGCATTTCAGTATAATTTAAATACTTCTTCTCATTGCTGCTGTTTTTTTATGCTTATCCTGTCATAGTCTTTAAAGCCTTAAAAAACAACTTTCAGTTTAGGTAATAGATCAAGCATATAGAGAATAGTTTAGACATCCTCCTGCAGTTTGACTGTGTCTCTTAAAGTTTATGAATTGGGGACTTGATCCCCAAGGCCTTGCTTAGGGAGCTTGACAGTCCTGATTTTCAGCTTGATTGGTTTGAGAGATTAGTAGGGCACACTTCTGGGTGTGTCTCAGTGGGTCATGGAGGCATGACACTGGGGTCTACACCTGGTCCCTGGCCCCTTTCACACTGGTACTTTTCCCCTACTCTTTGCTTCCCAGGTGCTATGAACTAATTGTCTTTGCTCTGTCACACTCTTCCCTGTGATATTTCTGCCTTGGAGCCAGGTGGCCATGGACTGACTCCTCTGAAATGATGAGCCAAATTATATCTGTCCTTTAATTTGTGGGTGTCAAGTATTTTGTTCCAGCAGGGGAAAAGCAGACCAACACCTGGAGGGAGGGCCTCATGGAGGTGTTAGGTCTTGTGGACAGTAGCTTATGAATGGGTTAATGTAATTATTGTAGGAATGGGTTGGCTACCATGGGGTGCACTTGATATAAAAAAAGGATGAGTTTGGCCCCTTCTAGCCCTCTTTCGCTCTTGACTTCTCTTGCCCTTCTGCTATACCAGGCTTCCTGCCATGACATGGCAAAGTCGGAAGGTGCTCACCAGATGCCAGCCTCTCAGTCTGAGATTTCCTAGCTTCTAGAACTCTTGAGAAATGGATTTCAGTTCATTCTGAGGGATCCAGTCTCAGGTCTATTATCACAGTATAAAATGGACAAAGGCACACCCCATTCAATCTTTTCAAATTTTAATATATAATGACCTGATGGTGCTGGTGCCTGCCTGTAATCTCCACTACTGTAAGTGTGAGGTAGGAGGATCACAAGTTTAAGGCATTGTGGGCATTGTGAGACCATATTTCAAAATAAAATAGTAAAGGGCTGGGGATGTAGCTCGAAAGTAAATCACTTAAGGGGTCAATCCTCAGCACTGTAGAGAACAATTTACGATATAGCTATCATTGTTTTGGACATAGTCATATGACTTCAGCCAAGGTGCTCCATATTGTTCTTCAATTCTATTACTTTACCTCAGTCTATAGAAAAACATAGCATCTTAAACTGGGTACTTTTCATCCTAAACAAGGTTTTAGATTCATATTCAAGTGCAAATGAGAAGCTATATGTAGTATTGCTTTGAAACCTAATCCATATATGGATATAGTTTATATATTCCCTTGGAGATGAACTTTAATTTGGTTTCAAACCAAATTGACTCTTACTTTCTATCTTGTTGGTTTTTATAAATTTCTCCTGCTTCATTTTAGCCTTTTCCTCCAAATTTAGTATTTACACTTTTAAATGGTATTTTTCCATGGTAAACTTACTATCCAAAAAAGTTTCAGTTCACATAATTTGTCTAAATTTATTAAAATAGATTGGAAGAAATTACAATCAGCACAATTTCCAATTAATAATTATTTTTTAACATTACATTTGCAAAAAAATTAGCCAAGTGGCATTAGATCTGGCAAGATTCACAGTATCAGTATTTTTCCAAATGTATTTCATGACAGTGTTCTTTCATATTGAGCTGTCAGTATGTTTTTCTCAAAATTGTCAGTTGATATTCTTAATAATCAACTTTTCAAAAATATCAATAAAATAAAAACTTTAGATACCTTATAAAGATAGACGTTATAAGCACATTCAATTCATAAATGCCATATGATTGTATTTATAAAAAGTTAGAATGCTTAACTAGGAAACCAAACATGTCTTTTGGCATGCAAATAAATGGCTGAAGTTTGTGGAAATAATAGATCTTAATTTTTCATCTACAAGAGCCATTGCTCAGCACTTAGAGGGATTATGGAAACTGTTATGCAATGCACAAATTATTATTAATCCTATTGATTAAAAAATTAAAATGAATTATGTTGGGGTTGAATTTACAAGGTATTAACAGTATTTCTAGTCTAACAAAAACTTTTGCCCCAGTTCTTAAATTTTCAGATGCAGTTTTTGAATCACTGTAAATCTCCATGTTTCCTTGATTAAAATCACATTATTCTTTTGACTCTGAATCATAAAAAGAGATAGTGATTATTTCTTAGCAAAAAAGCAGTGTAGGTTTGAATTTAAGCTTTTGTCAGTGTAGCATTTAGAAATGTACTAAAAAACCTTAGATTTAAGACTATCTCTGGGGAGGATCATCCTAAAAAATAAAATGAAACTATTTGGAATTTTTTTAATGTGAAGTAGGATTGCCTTGTGTTTGGGAAAGCTAATTTTGGAAGATGTATTCTTAGAAGCAACAGATTTCAGCTGTTGTGGCATTGAAATGTCATAATTTCTTGTGCCAAAAGTCAAATACATTCCACTCAAATTATTCTTTATTTCCAGATAGGTAGTTAACTAATGCCCATTACCTGTTTGCCAGTTACAAGGCTTTGTGTTGATAATTTTATCAATTTAAAATTGTAATTTTTTACAGAACATAGCTACTATCTTATGATTTAACAGAAAACACATGAGAAATTCATCATTTTATGTGGACAAACTAGCATCATTAACATTTTTCAATGAAGTAAATAATCATCAAGTAAAGAAGTCATTAGGTTGAGGAAAAACTTATCAGTGGATGTTATCAAAAATGCTGAAATATGATGAGGAGGTAATATGCTATTTTTCACAACCCTTAGGCTGTAACTACTTGTTAAATC
>NW_004955410.1:3047166-3108592 GCF_000276665.1 Chinchilla lanigera
TATTTGTCGATTTGTTTTCCTGAGAAACTATCTTGTAGATAACAATATGTAAAACAACAAACATTGATAATTTCCTACCACTTTGTCTGTAATTTGGTAAGCCCCCCCCATTACTGTTATCCTTCTTTTACTCTTTAAAATAATAAAAAAATTTTTAAAATGCTGAAATAATAAGATTTTTTTAATTTAAAAAAACAAAACTAACAAGTTTAAATATAACATGATTTCTCTTATGTGAGAAACCCAAAGTGTAAATAAATTAAAGAGCAAAATAAAAGATAATAGGAAACGGAGAGATAGGTCTTTTGCAAAAGGAAAGCACACCAAGAGATGGAGGCAGGGTGGAGTGCAGCAAGGGGAGGAGAGTAGGAAAGAGTGAAGGTGTGTTGTGTGCATGTACTGACTCCCCATGATGAATGTGTTATTTATGTACTATAAAAATGTGCTAATAAAAACTTATTAATGCTTTATTTTATGATTCAGAATTGTTCTTAGTGTGTATTCCATATGTACTTGGAAAGAATGTGCAATGTGTTACTGTTGGATGGAATATTCTGTGAATATCAATCAGTGTAAATGGACTGATTTAGTTATTCAAGTCTTCTATATTCTTACTCAATTCGTCTAGTTGTTTTAATGATTAGTGAAAGAGTATTAAAATATCCAACAATAAAAGAAATTTATTTAGTACATATTGATTGTGTTCTTATAAAACCATTTAAGGAGTCACAATTTATTTATTTATTTTTTTCCTTTTTTTTGTTTTTTTTTTTCTGATACCGAGAATCAAACTCATGACCTTCTGCTTGCCAGGCAGGTGCTGTGCTGCTGAGCTAAATCCCCAGCCCAGGAGATACAATTTAAATTATTGTTATGGTATAAAGTGAGTATTGCTTCTTCTATCTGACACTTGAAATAGTCCAGTGTCAGAGATTTTAAGCAACTTGCTTGATATGATGAAATAGCAGGGGTAGAATTTAAACTCAGAGTTTCCACATTCAAAGCCTCTTTTATGTGCTTAACCTTGTGACCGTTTATGTTCAGGTCTGAGAGGTGGAAGAAGGTTTGAGAGAATGTTAAATAAAAGAGAGGACAGCTTTTCAGTGAGATGCAGCACTTGATTCTAAGTCAGTACCTCACATAGTCTCAGTTAGGAAGGTGTTTAATGAGGTTTGGAACATAATTAATGTTTGTCACCTTACAGCTTTCAAATATGTAGATAAATGCCTTGCGTTTTATTTGTTCATGACTTGAGATAAGGAACCATATAAATAATTCCTGTGATTGATAAGTTTGATCCTAAGAGTATTTCCATCTAGACCATAGTGCCTATAGCTTCATTACCCAAAGATATAGGTGCTAATTTGCTAAATGAATTCATTTATTTGTTTACTTTATTCATTATATTTACTTATTGTTGCATTTATTTAGCTTATTTTGCAATTTGTTGTCTTAGCATAGTTTTAAAAATAAAATTCCTTCTTAACTCTAGAGCAAATTCTTCATACTTACTGTTTACAGAATGTGAGACTACTGTGTATATCATTACACAGGTATACAGTATTAGTCAGCTTTCCCATTCCTGGGATGAAATATTGGACACCTACAACATAAGGGCATAGTAGTTTAAAATGGATCATGGCTTGAGGGTTTCAGTCCATGGTCTACTGGCTCAAGGAAGAAATGGGATGGCTGAAGGGCATGGTAGAGGAAACCTCCTTACCTCTTGGCAGACAGGAAGCAGAGAGGGACAGGAGGAGCTGAGAATAAGAACTCACCCTTCCAGGTCAGCTCCCAGGGACCACCTCCAACCAGGCTCCATCCCCCAGCAGCACATGGAGCTGAACTCACAAATGGGTGACTCACAGAGAAGTATAGCACCACTATGATCCAGTCACCTGGCAGAGGCCCTTTGTCTGAATGCATGAGACTTTGGGACACATTTCAAATCCAGACCATAATGGGAGGCGAAAATAATCAGGGGCCTTCGGTGTTAACAAAATATACTCTGAGATTAATAGGAGACAGAGGTGACATCCAGGTTCCTTTTAGGAAGGAGCATCATCGCGCTCCCTGTGCTGCACCACTTACTGGTTCCAGTTTCAAGACTGACCCGCTCATAATTTTTGGAAAAACATCTAATTCTGAAGTGTGTGCCCTTCCAAAGTTCCTATATTGATTTCCCCACATTTGTTTTCTGATGTACCCTCATTTCCATGCATGCCCTGGGTCTGAAAATTCTGTCCACATTTAGTACAAAAGTGTCATCCAGCTCATAAACAGAAGAACAAAGAGTGGCTGTCCTGAACCAAAACATGGGGATTTGGGGTCCAGATGTGACTTTGTTTATGACTGATTTTAAAAAGTGCCAGGGATACAGCTCAGTGGTAGAGTGCTGGGCTACCATTTGTGAGGCTCTGGGTTCAATCTCCAGTACTGTAAAACAACCACCATAACAAAAACCAGGAAATTCTACCAAAAACTATTAGTACGTATGATTCATGATCAATAATGTTGAATAATGGAATTATGTTACTTATCTGTCTTTCCTGTGGAGTACAAAGGAAAACGTGCTTGTTTTTTAACTTCTGGATCTAGTATGAAAGCCTAAGTACAGTATTAGCAGGGCTTCACTGTATCTCTGTACTTGACTAGTGGTTTTATCTTATAGATTCTACTTTGCTGACATTCTTACCCTTGCCCTACAGTTACTTCTGTTGTACCAGAAGGTAAGGACCTTGACATTCTTCCCTTGTAGAATTCTGTACAAAACTGAGCAGGCATCTTTTTCAGAGAAGGATGATTCAGTTCATGCTGTTGAAATAACCTGGAGTGAAGTCTCCATTCTTTGAGCCCCAGCTGTGTGTCCTTGACCATGCAGGAAGGCAAGCTGCTGTGCTCCTCCCTGGCCTCCGGGCGTGGATGCACTAACTACAGCCACTTGCTTTGGATGCCGTACTGTAAACACTGGTAGAAACAGTCTCTGTCCTCTCCGCCACAGGAAATCTGTGTGATGTCCAAGATGTTCAAGTAGGAGAAAAACGGAAGCATTTGAGAGGTTAATTTGAAAAATAAAGACTTTGAAAATATAATTGTGATGATTTTTGTTGAATGCCAAAGAGGGAAGAAAAGTTTCATCATCTTCTCAACCCCTTTTAAAAGCACATCCAGCCACCTGTCGCTTGTCCTCAGAATTATTGCCTAAGTCAGCTGTCTTGTTGGACAATGAAGCCCTGAGAGGACTGCCCTTTCTTTCTCAAAGCCATTGAGAAGCAGAGGGAACTTAGACCCACAAGCCCAACACTCTCTTCTGCTGTCTTCCATGTCTTCCTCTTGCCTTCAGGGTGGGCAGGTCTGAGGAGTGTTCATGTTGGAAATGAAGGAGGTGCTGCCTCTGGGAAGATAATATTAACCTGGTTCCACCTGCTACTGCCATTTAATGATCTGCCTATGTTCCTTGATAGCTGTTCTGGTCCTAAATTGCCCTATTCTCTAGATATCCAAGTTACAAAGGCCATAGATCTTTGGTTCTCTTTCAGCTCTGTAGAACACTGGAAGGTGTTTTCATTTCTGAAACCCTTTTTCTTGTGACAGTATCAAAGTGTCTGTGTAATTACTTCTGTCATTTCACAGCAGGGTTTGCTGTGGTAAGCATGAACTGGAGCTTGATACTAGGGTTGGGTACTTGGATGAACACTCTAAGCAATGCAGACAGGAAAATTTATAGCACTAAATACATAAATTAGAAAAATAGTGCAGGTCAATGAAATCATCTTTTCTTACCTCAAGAACAAGAGAAATAGAATAAACCCAAAGCGAGCAGAGGAGAAGAAATAATAAAGAGCAGGAATCACTGAATTCAAAAACAAAAAATAGCTGGGGATATAGCTCAAGGGCACAAGCACCTGCCTGGCAAGCACAAGGTCCTGAGTTCAATTCCTGGTACAAAAAAAAAAAAAAAAAAAGAAAGAAAGAAAGAAGAAAAACAGAAAATAATTAGAGAAAAATCAGTTTTCCCTAATTTTTAATTTTTAGTTTTTCAATTTTCAGTTGAAGCAGCTGGTTCTTTGAAAAGTTCTACAATAGTGATAAATCCTAACAAGTTGACAAAAACAAACAAAAGTAATTAAAAACAAAAAGCTCTCAAAACATAAAATAACAGTATTAGAAATGAACCAGAGAATAGAAGAGCAGACCTTGCAGTCACGGAAAGAATAAGAGAATGCTAGAAACAACTCTGTACAAGTCAGTTTCACAAGGAAAGAGAATAATAATTTCTCAAAAAATAATCATAAGCTACCATAATCCACACAATATAAAATAAATAAATTGAATAGCTCTGGAGTTATTATGGAGATTGAATGTGTAATTTGAAAGTTATTCAGAGAAGAAATCCCCAGGTCTAGATGATTTCCTTGGAGAATACTACCAAATATTTGAAAATTGAATTAATACCAATTCTACATAATTATTTCTGGAAGACAGAAGAGGGAGGAGGGCTTCTCAATTCATCTTGGGTTATCAAACAAAGGTAATCCAAAGAAAAAATGGAAAGTTATAGAGCAATCTCCCTCATCAGTACAGACACAGAAAGCCTTTTAAAATGGCAAGCAAAATTTAACAATAGATAAAAAGAATTTTAGTCTCTGGAATAGTTTTAATTTTTCCTTAAAGCTAAATATACAAGTATTACATAATTCAGCAATTGTATTTAGACACTTAACCCAGAAAAATAAAGACTCATGGTTACACAAACACTCATACACAAATATGTATGAGGCTTTTGAGGGTTAGGAGCCCAAAATTGGAAATAAACAATCCAGACGTCCTTCATGAGGTAAATAGTTAAACAAATTGTGATACACTCATATCATGGCCTCCTCAGAGGACAACAGCCCAAAGTGTTAATCACACAACAATTTGAACGAATCTCCAGAGAACTATGCTGAGTGAACAAGTCAGTCTCTACAGGTTGCACACTGAATGTCTTGACAGACTAAGAAGAACAAACCAGACTGACAGTCCCCAAAGAGTAAGAGAGGAGTGGAGGCCAGAGGGAAGCAAATATGGCTGGCAAAGGGCAAGTGGGAGGATCTGTGGTAATGAGCATGTTCTGTCTTTTTTTAGGATCAAGGTCAGCATCTTGCTAACAATATCGTATTGTAATTTTGCAGGACATTACCACTGGGAGGGCTTGGTAAAGGGTACATGAGGTCTTTTTGTCTCATTTCCTACAGCATCATTTGAGTCTACAATTACCTCAAAATTTTGAAAATTAAGTAGACAATAATGTTTAAAAAATTGTGGTTATTGATAAAATGATAAATATCTCAGGAGTAATGCATGTATGAGTCAAAGAAAATGTTCATTCCTTTAATGTTTGCTTTCTGTATTTATAGAATTTTGAAAATTACTTTGATTTTAGAAAATCTAAAAAGCAGAAGATGATTTGTTTGTTAGATAAAGGGTAGATATATGCATTAAAACAATCTTCAAACTTTCAATTTTATTTTCAATTAGCATTAATAATTGTATAAAGTAATTGGGTTTAATATACTTCAATATATGTATACAGCACACATTAATCAAATTCAGCCTCCCTTTATCTGCCTTCCCCCTATCTCAATGTCTACTAATCACTTTTCAGCATTTGCGTTGACTTTTAACCTTCTGCACATGAGAGGGACTTGATACTTGTCTTTCTGTGCCTGCAGTATTTCATTTAACATGGTGTCTTCCAGTTCTAACTTTATTTTCTTTATTCATTCATCCTTTGGTGGGCATCTAGATTGATGGCATATTTCAGCTATGTAGTGGTGCAATAAATATGGGCTTATGTGTGTTTCTTTGGTGTCGTGGTTTAGATCTAGATGGCGCCCAAAGCCTCATGTGCTCATAGGTGGAGCTTTGGGAGGGATTGGATCATGAGTGTGTGATACTAGATTAGTCCACTGATGGGATTTTAGCTGTGTGTGATGTTGGGAGGTGAAGCCTGACTGGATGAGGTGGGTCACTGGGAAGTGGCCCAAAAAGTCTGTCTCCCTCCCTCCTCTTTTGATCTCTGCCTTTGCTTCCTGACTGCTCTGCCATTGACTGTTTCTCCTCTGCCATGTCCCTCTGCCATGCCATCCTGCCTTGGGCCAGTGCACTATAGACTGAATCCTCTATAAACTGTGAGCCAATAATAGACCTTTCCTCTTCAGAGTTGTAGCTGTTGGGTATTGTCTCAGTGATGAGAAATTAACTGAGACATTTGGTATGCTAAATTTACTTCCTTTGAATGGATACCCAGAAGTTGGAAACCTACCTTAACCTGTGTGCTGTTCTCCATAGTGAGTATACAGATTCATATTCCCACCGACAGTACGTGAGTTCTCCTTTCTCTGAATTCTTGCCAACATTTTACTTTTTGTTGCTTGATAGTCGCTTTTCTAATAAGGGTGAGATGGTATCTCAATGAAGTTTTTTATTTTCATTTTCCTTGTGACATTTTATTAGGCATTGTTTCATATATTTGTTTGCCATCTGTATTTCTTCTTTTGAGAAATGTTTATTCATAACATTTGCTCATTTTTAATTGAAATTTTTTATTGGTAAGCTCATTGAATTCCTTATATATTCTGGATAATGATCCTTTTTAAAGTGAATCATTACTACTCATTTTAAATTTAGAAATATTTAGCTCTCCTTGCTTTCATACTAATGAATTTTCATTAGAATATGAGAGAATATTTTTCTGTATTTTAATTGCAATTTAAGATTTAAAGAGGAATTCTGGATCTGTGGGCTACAGTATTTTTACGGAGTGAGCATTCTGATTTCTGAGCCTAGAGGCATTCATGAATGCAGGGGACATAATATTTGGACTTTATTTTCTATTATTTCAATGATAACATTTGTTTTTCATAGAAATTGGCTTTCTATAGTTTTAATAGGGTTAATCCTACTTCCCTCCAGTGGTAGGGGTGGAGACACATATTTGACTGGGTTTTTAACACAGCATTCAAAACACAAACCTGAGGAAGTAACTTGAGCTTAGTTTTGGTTCTGCTGGTAGATCTGGGAATGGGATTTTGGATTGATCCCAGGCTAAGTGATCACAGGTAAACTGCCTTGGTCCCTCTTTCTGGCCTGTCCTCCCCCTCATTTCCACTGTCCCCTGCTGCCCCATCCATGTGTCTTTGCTGTCAGGTGTTTGCAGCCCTGTGCCATTATGAACCGGGGATAAAGGCTGCCACTGCCTTTGTCAGAGGATTCAGGTTAGTAGAGTATCTCGGTAGGCTGAGAAGCTTCTAAGCTGTCCTGACAGCATTCAGAGTGTGACGCGGATACTCTGATTGGGATGGCTCTGTGGGGTGAGTCACGTGGCGTGTCATGTGGGCAGCTGCCCCAGGGTGTCCTGAGTTATTCATCAGTGTGTGCGAGTGCTGTGGGTCTGCCTGAAGGGAACGAACCTTCCTGGGCTCTTGAATTCAGTACCATGTTCCATCCAAGCGTGGAGCAGGCACATTTTCAGTGAACTGAGGAGCTTGGGAAGTGAAGGTTCCACACAGCTTCTTGTCAAGTATAATAGTACCGTCAGAATGAGTTTTGGATGCAGCATAAGGAAAAATTCTAAAAACAAAGATTTCTTTTGAGGTTTGCTTCCTTCATTGAACCAAAGGCACTTGTCTTAATATGGCACCTGCTTAAAACCTGCATGGTAAAGCACTTCTAAAGGACTTGGTGATACAATTGGATACTAGTATGGATAAAAGATCGCTTCTTACATGACTGAAATACACTCTGGCCAGGTGTGGTGGCACATGCCTGTAATCCCAGCACTCAGGAGGCTGAGGCAAGAGGATCATTGCGAGTTCGAGACCACTCTGGGTTACAAAGTGAGCTCAAGGCCAACCTGAACTTCATAGTGATATATATATATATATATACACACACACACACACACACTCTGGCTTGTTTTTCAAAATGTAAAATCAATTGAGCATTTATTACAAGTAAGGCTATAAAATCTATATCAGTATATAATAAAAAAGTGGAGAGGAAATTATAGAGCAATTCCTTCACAAGAGAGCTTAGCAAAAGTCGCACAGATTGGTCGCTGATTAGAAGTTTTTGCTCCCACAGTCACGCTGAGTTCTTACTGCAAAAATTGCACTGTTCTTATATAGAGATTCTTTAAATCAGGGTTTTATTTCATATAAATCCTCAAAGAAGTGGCAAAGTACTGGGAAAAAAGTCTGTTTTTTTAAGTTAGCTAGAAAGAAGATGATTACATTTAGCATAACTATTTTTGTCTCATCAATCCTTTGATGCACTTGGAGATGCCTTTGTTTACCATTTGAATGTTGAGTTGGCCGTTACTTTCCAGCCTTCACACGTGGGTTAGCATTAAAAAGATGAACGTTTTATTCTTGTGTGATTCCTCCATTCCACAATTCATTACTTAATAATTATATATATATATTTCTCACTATTAAATAATTTCATGGAATGGAGGAATATATATATATACACACACACACACACACACACACACACACACACACAGGGACCCATATTCCTTTTCATTGGTTAGAAGGGGGCATGTTTCTACTTGAGTTTTTCCAGGGTTAGAAGAAGAGCACGTTTGTATATTTTATAAAATGTATTTTCTAGAAAACTAAAAATAGGTGTTTGAATCAGCATATTTCAGTGCTCACTAAAACATCATTTAGAAGGCACTTACATTATGTCTACTTTGTCTCTCTCCAGAAGTACTAAAAAGTGCTTGGTAATGAGTCTACCCCTCAGGAACTAAAGTCTGTAACTGTCCTCATTCACCGCCAGAAGAAACTGCAGTCCTCTGTGGCAGAAGGGGCAGCAATGATAAGAGGGTCCCTTAGCACTGTATTAACTGTGCTTATTTATTTGGAAAATATAAAGTTTGATGAAGGAATAATTGTTCCAATTCAAAGCTTATCAAAAGTATGTTAATTTTAAAAAGAGCTTTTAGAATTATTCTTAAAAGTCCAAGTTCCAGTTAAGGCTCCGGTGTCCCTGGGGCCCAGGGCCTGTCACGGGTGTGCGTTATGCAGTCGCAGTGTTTTAGATCTGGGGAGGGTCTACTGAGAGGCGAAGTGATTGAACAATGAGGCGGCTGAGGCGCAGAGTTTCCGTGAGACGCAGTTTCCTTGAGACGCAGTTTCCTTGAGATGCCCTGTGCAGCCGCCTTGTTCATAACCGTTGATTTGAGGCTTGTATTTTGTGCGACTGCAGAATATTTATTGTTGGTTGAAAGTCTTGTGGGATGCAGTCTTCTAGTGGCTTCCGTTGATGAACTATTTACAGTGACTTGATGTTTTGAGAGCAACATATAAACTTCCCTTCCCCATCCCCTCCCCCTCCGCTCCCTCTACCTCTCCCCTCCTCCTTTCCTTCCATCCCCTGAGCTCAGCTTCCTGGGAAGGCCCTGTGCAGCGCCTGGCACAGACCTCGCCTCCGGAGCCAGTGCACTTTGGTGTCTTAGCAGCTGTACATCTTTACCGATTTGAGAAGGCAGGAAAGGGTTCCCTAGGGAGAAGTTCATTCAAGATAGAGCAATTTGGAGATTGCTCATTATATATTTAAAGGAGCCATTTCATGGAATTACATTTTGTTAAGTATAATCTTATAGTATTTTATGGATTAAATTTTGGCATAATAATTGGAGTAGGCCTTTAAAATAAAATGTTAAATCAGTTAGCAAGTTCTAATACATTAAATACAAAACATCCTATAATCTGAAATTTTCTTCAGGAAATTGTAGTAACTGTAGATGAATTTTTAAAAATCTACATTAGCCATGAGTTACCTTAAAAGTGTACTAAGCAAATATATCACTCAAGAGTACTACATAGTTTAATAGTACCAATCTTTCCCTCATGTACCTCATTTTGATTACTTACATGTTTCTTGGATCTCATAAATTTAATAACATTTTTTCCTTGTAATGAACTTTTTACTCAAAGTAGAACACTTGAAAAACATAAAGAAAAATTTAAAATCTGCTAATTAAAAACCTGCAGATAAACATGATTATTTTCACATGTATGTGCTGTACAAATATGCTTTTCCTAGGTTACTGAATTTTATTTTTAAAATGTCTCGGTTTTTTGCTAAGAGTCTCTTGGCATTGGTTCTATCAGTCAGAGGGCTTCTCCCCTCTCTTTTGTTTACTATTTTAGGAACTTCAGTTAATTGTTTTAAAAAAAGGAAATGGAGTTTTTCAAATGTTGGACTGAGCCAGGACGCCTGTTCGTGAGAATCTGTTCCGCTATGTTTACAAAGCACTGCTCCGGCCTCCAGGGAGGCTGAACTGGGTCACAGAGACTCGGCTGAGGTGGAGGAGCCTGCCTGGGCCCGCAGGTGCTCCCACTCTGTGATTCTAGGTGCTTCTCCTCCTGGGGCCTCGGTTGCCTCGTCCTAACGCTGCACTGGTTTGCATGCTTGCTCCTCAGACTGTGCATATTTCCCCGCTCCCTGTCAGATGCACGTTAGAAAATAAAGTAGCATTTAAGCAATTTATACTCTTCTTGATCAATTTTGAATTTACACACTTCAGTGTTGCACATTTGCAGTTAGCACTAGGCACAGGTTTTGACTTCAGAACAACTGCTGAAAACAGTTTTCATTTTACCAAAACAGTACCTTCCTATGGGATTCCCAAATTTATGAAGCAGTGCTGATGAATTAAGGCCATCTTCACATGTAGACCTTGTCTCCTTGCAAGGTTCAGTGTGGGGCGTTGCAGGACCTGTAGTTGTGAAGATGGGCCTCGGGCAGGAGCGAGCTTCTCCCCTCCTCAGCCTCCATCTTTCATTCCAGCAGCCTCTTCCCTTCACTTCCCCGGGGAGGCCGGGTCTTGTTAGCCAGCCCCCGCCTTACTGCTTGCTCTTGGGAAATTTAGAAAAGTGGAAGAACCTTGCCCTTATTCTAATAAATGCTGCAGGAAACTTTCTTAGTTTCTTCTAAAAATCTTTATTGTTTAAAGAAGAGAGATTTGTATAAATGAAATACATTATTATTGGCAGAATTTTAAGAATCTATTTTAGTATCTGAGAATAATTTTGAGGGGGCAGGGTCATCAGAACTAGTCAGAACCGAATTTCTGCCTTCTGTACCTGTAGACTTAGGACACATATATTGTACCATTTTTTAAACTTACTCGTAGGAAGCAGATGGACCTAATTTTCCATGTGCTTTAA
Organism: Chinchilla lanigera; assembly: GCF_000276665.1. Classification (NCBI taxonomy): domain Eukaryota; kingdom Metazoa; phylum Chordata; class Mammalia; order Rodentia; family Chinchillidae; genus Chinchilla; species Chinchilla lanigera. The sequence goes on from NW_004955410.1 coordinate 3,058,392, forward strand.
ATGGTAGGATCCAGCTGTTACAAAGGTGATTATAATTTATCCATGAATATATCAAGTGTCTCCTTATCAGTGTGGGAGTAATCAGGGAGAAAACAGGTTTAAAGGTTAACAAAGATTAGGAAAAACATTTTTTGATTAATTTTTGATATACTATGCAATATACAAGTCTCCCACTTACAATATTTAGTTTTTTGCAAAAACTTAATACTTCCCACTCACAGAATTAATATATTTATTGCCTTGTCTGTGTTCTGTACATAATGTTTAATGAAGTTGAGAACATTGATTTTATACATTACTTTTAAAATGTAGTTGTTTTCCATATTAACAAAATGTTTAAACTTTGGACTAGTTTTATTTCATTATTTAGTTGCAACAATGTAAACATTATAGTATTATCTTTGTAAGTTCCTTTTAATACAAAAAGAGAAATATACTTCTCAATAAATATTTCTTTCTGCTTTAACATTTTTGACACTGACCATGTTAATCACCTAGGATTTATTTTGTGTTTGGGTTGGAAGATAAGAGTTCATGGCTACATTGCCTGTATATTTCCCAGAGAGTCTCCTTTTCCAAGTCCCAAGTTCCAATTATGTGGGATTTTCATAACTGACTTCAGTTTGTAAGTTAATTTGGATAAATTAAATTCTTTATAGTACTGTGACTTCTCAGCTAGAGCTATTCACTTAGTTTTTTCCATTTAATATAGAGCAAGGGGCTAAGGATTTAGCTCAGTGGCACAGCACCTGCCTGACAAACGCGAGGTTGTGAATTTGATTCCTGGTACTGGAAAACAACAATGAAAAAAACAAAAACAAAAACAAACAATTAATATAAAGCAAAATAATTTCATATATGTTCTATATGTGAAATTTATACACCCTATGACCAATAAAATAAATTTTTATTATTGTTAGTGAGAGTGATAGTGTTTTCCATTATACATTGTAACTGATCATTGCCCTTATTGAGAAATTGTTTCATTGCTGATAATATTTTAAAAGATACATAAAATGATAATGTAGTATAAATATATTTATGGTAAATGGGGGAAAATGCCTTAGAAATTCAGTCATTACAATAATCAGTATCATTTTTGTCTCATCTTTTTTGGTCTTTTCCAAACATAAACAGAATCTAGCTACATTTAAAAAATCTTATTTAGTAGTGAAATATATATAACTAATAATCTCATAGCATTTGTGTGGATTCATTTTTTATTTACCCAAAATCAGCAGATATTTAGTAGGAACACTACCCTAGGAATAAGTGGTATTAAAAATATCTCCTTTCATGAGTTTAGAATTTAATTCATAGTTGCCCTTATCAAAGTAAAGAATACTTTTATGATATCTAGCGTAAGTTTTAGGAAATAATAAATACTAATTAACATTTTAACCAAACTGTGCCTAATTCTCTTATCTCTGTACTCAGCACCTTGTAGCTCTTCACTTCCTGTGATGAGATGACATTTGGGACACCACAGGGAAAACCAGAATGAGTTAACCCAAGCATTTTTTAAAATGAAGGAGATGTACAGTTGGATTTATATTAGAAGTATTTTGCAGAATATGTAAGCTTAAAGGAATCGGGTGTAAATTTTCTTCTTTTTCAGCTATGTGAGTGTAGCTGACGATTTCCCATTCTCATCCACTGTTTCCTTCCCCTGGTCCCTGAGAGGTCCACCATGCCGCGCCTCCTAGCGCCTCCGGTCACGTGCAGCGCTGCATTCCTTTAGGGACCCACATGCACGAATCTTCTCCCCAATCCTTATGAAGCCCTATCAATGTTCAAAAGAGTAGTTTGAAAACATTAACTTCTTGTGGGTTTTTGACTTGTAATCTAAAATTTCTCTGTGTATGTGTGCATAGTTTTAGTTTAATAAAGAATGTAAAACTTCAAATGTTGCAAATTTCTCAGATTTTTCTGCATTTGTCAGACTGTCCTTTTAAATCCTGAAAGCAGAAATAAACATAATGAAAAAATCTAATATTTTAAATTAGGAAATATTTGGGGTGATATCTAGGAAAACATCTGAGAACATGTTAATATTTACTTTGTTCTTATGAAAGACTTTTACTAAGGATAGCTTTATTATGGCTATGTGCTGATGAAAACGTGAGGTGAGTGAGGAACTGAGCAGGAAGTTCGGGCTACAACGTTAGCCAGAGAGTTCAAACGACCCCGGAAAGGAAACTTCACATTAGCCTCTGAGGCAGTTTTTAGTCCTCCGTATATTGTTGTGTTTAGCAACAAGAAAGCCTAATTTTGTCCATTAAGTATGAAAAGCCCTCTCTTCATCATATAATTTTATGTAGCCTGAGTGCGCTCAGTAGGATTTTACCTACCTGCTGAGAAAGTGACAGGCACCTACAAAAATATGTATAAACATGGACATTAAAGGCAATTCTAAGTACAGGCCTCCAGAGACCAGTGAGTTATTTTATATTGAAACAAACCCACATTTAGGAACAGTTGAAAACTGGAAGTCAGGGGAAGTGCTGAAAGAGGCTGTTTTATTTCTTGTTCTTCTTCCTCAATGATTCTATCAGAGTTATTTCTGCCCTTGAATAGCAAGAAGGCAAAACGAGAGCTGTTTATTCATCATCACTCCTATTTTTATTTCAGTTGACCTGGTTTTGGAAAAAGAATAAAAATAATTTCTGTCTTATTTTTATAGGCCACACTGCAGTTTTCACGCTGGCTTTGTTAGAACTGTTCAGTGGTTAGCAGTTTCACTGAATACGTTCCTGTAGCATTTGTTATTATTCTTCTGGCATTACTACCTGGAGATACAGAAATCAATTTCTAGATGTATCCTCTAATTTTGATTCTCTCTATATATATGTATATTTTTTTTTTCCAGTAGTAACAGTAGTAATGCAAAATAGTGATGTTTGGCATATAATTCACTTTGTGTTTGCATATTAACCTTGCCTCCTGTGTTTGGCTTGGGTTTAGAGAATCCTGATGAGAAACTTTCCAAAATTTGGTTTCTCCTAAGTATCACCTTTGCACAATTATAGCAGTGTTTTTTGTTCTGAAGGGGCTACATTGATAAGTTTATATCTTTACTGGTACAGTTTATAATGGCAAGTTCCGCAAATAGATTCAGTTTAACAATTACTTTAAAGCTAGCAATATTTGGAGTGCATTTGAATCACAGAGGTCATATGGGGTCATATTACTTCTACTGTAAGGAAAAGTATACAGTCCTGTGTCATATGTTTTTCTCTTTTTGAGCACATCTTTACAATTTCTGTTTAAGAAAACAGAGCCAGTTGACTCGAGCTATTTTGGGAATAAATAGGAGTTGACTCAGTGCTAGCAGGCCACAGTTTTATTTAGAAATTATTCCTTCAAAGTGAGGCGTGAGTGCTTTTGGTGTCTGGCAAATCTCTTAGCTAAATGTCATCATTTTGATGTTTTAATAATGTATATTTGCTGATTGTAAAATGGCAATAATACATTCAGTTTCCATTTATCTGGTTATATTTGAGAAATTAATGATTTATTTCTCTGCATAGCCATTACTGGGAGGCCTCTGAGAGATGCAGTAGCTTGGAGGGCCCGGCTGAACGTCTTCCTGTTCTGAGTGTTGGAAATGGCTCTGCACAGAGGGCTTCCAAACCCATGCCAGCCTCAGATGCCCTGACGGCCTCTGCTGTCATGTGCTGGGACGATTGGCGGCTCTCCCACTCGGTCTTCTAAGTGCCTGCCTTTTACATTTACCTGCTCTGACCTTGATGGATTCTCTGACCATTTCGCCTTGATGGATTCTCCATTACCCCCTCCCTCCCTTATTTCCAAGTGTGTGTGCACGCGTGCACGCGTGCACATGTGTGGTAGTCTGGTACTGGGGATTGAACCCGGGGCCTTTGCACCGATGCATCCCCAGCTCTTTTAATTCATTTATTTATTTATTTTTTTTTTTAAATTTTTGAGGCAGCATAAATTAAGTCACTAAGTTACCCAGGCTGGGCTCCAACTTGTGGTCCGCCTGCCTCAGCCTCCCAGAGTGCTGAATCTAAAGAGTTTTCTACCACACATAGCCTCTTGATGCTCTTTCTGTCTCATTCACATAAATCCCCTTTTTAGATATTCACTTAGTTGGATTTCTGTGAAAAGCAATAATCCATCTGTGGGACAGACAGAGGTGGATATGGTTGGACTACAGGAGAACCAGGAATCCACCAGGAGGGAGTCTGGTGGCACTAAGAAATACCATTTGATTGAAGCCCAGTGTACTCCTGATCACCTTTCATAGTAAAAGGATGCACACATTCCTCAGGCACTGTTACTGAGGTTGGACTGAGTGGTTGTTTTCATTTTTCAACTTGGCAGGAGGCCTGGGAGGATCGAGTTCTGGCCTCCACACTTGTGTGTTTTTGAAAAGCCCGGCAATACCAACAGAATGGGCAGGGAGGGGTGAGGCCAGCACAGGTTGAGAGCTGGCAGGGGCAGGGAAGGGTGGAGGTCTGTGCAGCTCTGGGAGCTTCCCTGTCACTGCGGCTGAGAGCCAGCCTCTGCTGTTCCTACCACCCAACCTGGAAAGAACAGGGGCACGAAGGCCCCAGTTCTAAAGCAGTTGGCCCTCCTTTGTTCCAGTCTAGGAATGGCTGCCTGTATGCCGGATTTGTCATTTCAGCTTAAAAGGTAAAGTAGAAGGGATGGACCAGCATGCTCACACAGATCTATACACATACATATTTATTAATGATTTTTAATTTTAAAATTATTATTCTTTACATTGTTCTCAGAATCTGCTATAAATATTGGAATAGTGCTTAAAAATACTGAGTTACACTATTATACTGTTTAGTATTTATATGTTTAGCTTACTGTATCTGTGCTAGACACCAATTTGAGAACTGACTATTGGGCTCCTTCACCATATGATGATCACCTGTAGTAGCCTGTTCTTCTGGTGCATGCCTGAAATCCCAGCACTCTGGAAGGCTGAGGAAGGAAGATCACAAGTTTAAGCCCAGCCTGGATAAGTTAGCCATTTATGTGATCCTGCCTCAAAAAGCCAAAAAATTAAAGTAAAAAAGTCAAGGGCAGGGGATGTAACCCTGTGTGAAGACCCTGGGTTCAATCCCCAGTATCACCAAAATATCATTTTCCCCAGTTTGTCATTTATGGCTGAATAAAGGTTTAGAAAGACTAGATTTTGTTTGTTCTTCTTTGTTTTTTCTTCTTTGTTTTAGACCAAAAAGACAAGTAATATTATTTAGAAAACAAATATTTTACCTAACCATGTTCGGAGGTGAAATTTCACAACCATGTATCCTTTGAAGAATTCTTTGATTTAATCCACTTTGTAGAAGTGTAATTATGAGAACATAACGATTTATACGTATTTCAGTGTCAGCTGGTGTGGAAAAGTTATGAAAGGCATGTGTTTCCAAGAAGCCTGAGAAACTATGTGTTTGTCTGAAGTGTTGGAGATTCAAGCTGAGTTTCGAAGAGCCCCATGATCTAGGGAGTCTGTAAAGACTGAACATTACTATTTAACTGCATTTTTATAAGTGTAGGATAGTAAAATTTGTGTTTTTGATACATCTGAAATTATGAAAGGCAATAAAAATGTTTCTACTGAGGTCTCTAATAATCTTTTCTTACACACATATATTCTGTCTTTCATTTTTATCTCTTATTCTCTGGTAAACTGTAGAGACCTATCAAAAATTCCTTGGGCATGTTACATGTGTTTATTCAGATGATGTCAATTAATTAGATCTTTTATACTTATAATTGTTATAAACTTTCTAGTTATATTAATTCAAGAGCATATATGTATGCAAATATGTACATGAATAGTTTCCCCAAATTTTAACTTGGCATTGTACAGAGAATATACCTGAGTTACTATTTGATAAAGATGTATTGAAAGCTAATGATTATTTCAAAGTAATATACTATATAGATTCTATCAATCCTTAGTGCTTTTTAATTTATTTTGGATAAAAATGCAGTTGTTGTGTTTTATTTTTTCTTTATTAGTGGTACATTTCTCTTTTTGTCTAAGAATATACAAATGGTAAATGCTAAATTGTGAGGAAGAGTTTCTCTAAAATATCACCTGTATTTAGTCATTTGATGGTTTCCAGGTATCTAGTGACAATGCCTCTATCTTCTCCATGTTGGGATGCACCACTGCTGATGAACCTTAGAGCTTTCAGTGATAACAAACAGCTTCTGTGTCACTCATGCCATAGGTTCCCCCGACAGCCTGTGCCATTGAGCACCTAAATAAAAGAAATGCCATAAATCATTTTTCCACTAAGTTTCCCCGTCTAAAAGACTCCTTTAGAAGACTCTAATTACTGGTGCGGCTCTCATCAGTAGAGGGCTTAGTGTGCTCCTTGATATTCTTTCTAGGTCTTGGAAGTGTCTGCCTGGTTTATCTAGGCCTTTCATCTTTTTGTACTTAACACAGAGTTACACGCTTTTCCTGATACATTTCTGCCAAAGATAATTTTATCTCGTAATGTTCACTAGTCTTGTCTGTTTGATAGGTCTAGAATCACTTGTTAGTTAACAGAATTCCATTGTACATATGAAGCTAGGGTAGGGTGAATTTTGTATATCCAGAGGTCAGATTTTGTGAAACAAATCTAGTTTACAGGTGTCAGAGTGTTTTCTCTGTCTTTCTGTCTGTCTGTGTCTATGTCTGTCTCTCTCTCTGGGCTGAGTGAATGTTATAATAAAAAGTAATGAATTATGTTATATAACATATAATAGAAATATCACAAGAATATAATGTGTTTAATTTTTACTAAATAATGTGCTGAATTAATTTTCTACGTTTAATGCCACAAGAATGATATGAAGATACAATAGTAGAAGGTTTAGAAACAAATATCTAAGTAGGACTTGTCTTACTCACTGAGTTATTTTTGTCTGTCATCTCCAAATATAGGTTGATTTCATGATTATAATAAAACATTTTATTATAGAAATTACAAATTTTAAAGACTATCATTTATTTAAAAGTAAAACTCAATTTCAGATATCAGTGTTACATCAGAGCATCTGTGGTTGTATCCAGTTGCTATGTAGTTCTTTGGCATTTTATAATTATTGTCTTTCACTAATTTCTTAAAATGAAGTAAAAACATAAATGCAGGATAGCAGGGTTTTTTTCTTTTTTTGCATTAAGGATATTCTTCCTTCATACTGAATGGGAGAAAGCTAATACAAGACATAATGTATATTTTTTCCTCATGCAAGATACAGTATACACCAGAAATTCTTATTGGAGGGGTTCATGATTCATAAGGTGAGAAAGTATTTGCTCTATGCTATTTTAGAATGACTCTTAGTGTATAATTTCAATATAAATGTCATTTTAACTTACAAGGACTTTGGGGGATAATTGATGTTATCCTCAGTTTGCAAATACTGCCTGGTCTCCTGGGGTCAGAGGTGAAAGCAGAAGTGTCTGCACCCTGGTCTGTTTCCAAGCTTCCTGGGGCTGTGGGCTGTGAGCTGTAGGCACGGACAGAAGTGTCGACCTTCTGTGTTGTCCAGGGGAGCAGTATGAGGGTCAGCGGATGTGCACATAGACGTACAAAGGGAGTGTCTTAGACAGATGGAGTCATGAAAATGAATTTTGCAACTGATCTGATGTTGAAAGTAAAGAAAAGGAAGAAGCAAAGACATACTGAGCTCCATCCAAATCTAGATAGTGGAGAATTATAATGTTCCAATCAGGGACCCCACAGAATCACTATGCACAGAGAGCAGATTCCTTAGCTTAAATAAATTTGACTTTGAAGCAACAGGAGGGGGGATGATGTCTAGGTAAGAAAATACTGGATTTCTTATAACTCAGTACAAGATCTAGACATTAGATATGATACTTAAAAAAGAACACTAAAAGTGTTGGATATTATCTTAAAAATGAGGAAAGGAGGGACTTTCCATTCTAATTTTTGAGCTCTGGCTGTTCTTGAGCTGTTATCTTTTTCTCAGTAGTTGAGCTTTTATTGTGAAGTATATGTTCCTCATAAAGTATTCAAGTAGTTCCCATAATCGAAATTCTCTTATGAGAGAATTTTTATCTCATTTTTTTCATACCAAGCACGTTTGATAGAAACCAGAACAACCAAACCATAGCAAGAAAACCTTCATCATATAATTATTGTGAGAATCTAAGGAGCTGTTATAAATTGTGCAGTTTTTAAAGAAAATTGTTTCTTCAACTCATATGCAGCTTTATTTTAATCAACAAAAGATGGAAAATATTAACCTTAAAAATTTTGAGTAACACACGTGTTTGAATCTAAAGTGCATTATTCTCCATGTAAAAATGCTTAATATTCTAGAGCTCAACTATAGCTATTCCAAGGTCATATTCTAAAGGCAGGTATATATAATTATTGTGAGTGTACTTATATGGTGATTTTTTCACTCATTCCTATTCCAACATCATGACCAGATAAAAATCATGATACCCTTTCTGCATTTGTATTTGGAAGTTAATTCAAGAGCAGACAGTATAGGCATGAGTTCTGTTCTTCCCAGGCTCACTCGTGGAAAGCTTTTTCCCATTAGTAGCCACTCAGAGAGCCCCGATGTTTTCTGAGTGACAGCACTTGATTATTGTCTAATTAGGGAATACTCTTCTCGCTTTTCTGGCTGAAGAAGAGCAGAAAAAGATGGAGAAGAAAGAGAGAGAGAGAGAGAGAGAGAGAGAGAGAGATTTAAACAATGACTTGATGCTGTAAAATGTGCCACTTTTATTACTCAAGGAATGATCTATTTTGAAGCAGTCCTTAATATATTTTAGATATTAATTCCTTATCAAACATGCGATTTGCAAATAAAGTTACAATCTTTAAAGTTCACATACTTCATTAAAATTAGTGCTTCCCTCCACTTTCTTTTTCATTGTGATGCAGATGTAATGGTTTTAAATATAAGTATTGCACATCCTCAGTACCTTTCCTTTCACGTTACTATCTGGGACCCTTTGACGTTTCATCTGCAAGGGACTGATCTCAGAAATAAATTTTTACTATAGTTGAATGTGTATAATTTCTGGACACTTGACTGAAATTCAGTTTCCACATAAATATTTTTCTTTTTGTTAGTATGTTTATTGTGGGAGCTTAATACAAGTACATATTGCATCTTAATTTACCATAAAATTTTGGCATTAAATACTACCCAACATTGTTGAAAGGAGAATTTGTAGTAATTTTTATATACACTGACTTTTTAAAAATATCACTTTTTATTATATTATTTGCCTAAAACAAACATACAAAAAATTTAGCCAGAAGTTCAACAAACAATTTCATGAAAATATAGCAGGAAAACATATTGATTTCTGATGTGCGCACAGACTGTGCAAAGTGTATTGAGGAAGGTTCCTTAGAAATGTTTGCCTCGGATTTCTGTGACCTTTGTGTGGACAGAGGGGATCGGCTGTATGAATCTTTGAGTGTGAGACACCAGCGTCCCACTGGATTGCCTCAGAGCAGAAGGAAAGGTTCTGTGGGGCATTGTACTGAGAAGGAATCCCCGAGTGTTAGAGAGGAGAAGGTGCAGATCTTTGATGCTAACGCAGAACAAGTTGGTAGCTCACCCAAGAGTCCTGAGCAAGCCAGGCCACCTGCATAGTGTCCAGCGGGCGTGACCAACCCCTGCACTGAGGGTATCACACGGACTTCTGGGCACTGGAGATAAAGAACTACTGTCCTCTGGTCTTTCACCTTATGTCCATAACTACTGTAATCCCAAAGATGTGCTAGAGGCACAGGCTAAAAAAGAATTTTGCAGAGTATCTGAAGCCACCGAGTTGATATCAATGGATAAATATTTCAGAGAAAATCTTTGTTAGCTGAGAAAATTTAAGAGTGGGAAGCCACGCGGAAGAAGCCTGTGGACTGGGAAAACCAGTCATTGCAATAGCTTTTCCTGCACAGTCTCACCAACCCTTACAGCAGCAAAGGGAATTGAGCTTCAGTACTGCTAATTTTACAGATTAGAAAGTGGTGGTACGAAATGCGTATTTACCTCATGCGAGGAACAGTCGTTCAACTCAAAGTTTTACACTAAGCCTCAGGTTATTTCTGCTTTTCCTGTGCTTTGTTGGACCTTTCCCAGACCTGAGTTCAGTGGGGCATTTGGACAGAGCACATGCTTTCTAACTGCAGATGTATACCGCTTACTGATCAGTAGTAATTCAAGTTCCACAGATATTTTCGTCACCTAAAACCACTTACAAACTTAACATTTAAAGGTACAGGTGTTGACATACTAAAAAAATTAAAATTATTCTAAGGTTTGCTTCCCGGAAAAAAATGAATTCAAATAGAATGTGAAAAATACATGGACAAACGTTATTCTGTTGTCTTTGGAACTGAAACTTTTCTTCAGTTTGTAAGGGTATGTGTGCATACATGTGCACGTGTGTATGTAAGGATTCCTTGAGCAAGTACTTTAAAATCCCTCATAGAGCTGGAGAAAAGACATGAACATAAAAAGAGAAAATAGTGTGATAAACATAGCACACTGAAAAGCTGGGTAAGGGCTAGAATTCAAAACAGCATAATAAATATGAAATTCAATATAAATGTTAACTCAGACTTGGATTGGTAAAGGTTGAATAGTGATTCTTAAGAGGTCTTAAGTTTCAAAGGTTACTTCTTTCCTCTGTAGAGCTAGAAGTTTGTGGGTTGAGAATAGCTTTTTGCTGAAGAGAACCTATAAGAACTAGGATGCTGTATTTATCCACGAGAACAAAAACTCACAAAGGGGTCAGAGGTGTTCGGAAGAAAATGTAAGTACTAAAATACTTTCTCTTGAAGAGAGAAAGATGTATTGTGTATAAGATATATCATATCATGAATTCTGTCCAAACAATATGAATACAGCAGGCAAGATACATTTAAAGAAATAGAATTTTTGAGTCTTTCTTTTTTTTTTGGTGAGGTTGACTATGAATTTATCAATGATGAAGTATCTACCTTTGGAAATTGGAAGACCAAAGGACCTAGAATGGTTTATTTGCACTTAGTCTTGTTCTGGGAACCCAGGTATTTGTAAAGATGATTAGCCAAAGTAATTCACACAGAATGAGCCCAGGAAGGAAAGGAATTTCTGAGATGCAGGGCAGGGCAGGGCAGGGCAGAAGTGTCCTGTGTGTCTAACAGAACTGTCTTCTGCCTTCAGAAATCTTTGTTCACGTTAGAGGAAAAGACAGTGATATTTAAAAAGGAAGCCTGCTTAGAAACTAAGGAGTTTTTCCTATTATTTTAACATCTGTCCAAGGGAGGATGAATTTGCATGGTATTTGAGGAAAGACAAATGTACTTGTGATTTTCCTACTCTACTCGCAGCTGTTTCCTGTGTGTGTGTATGGTCTGAGCACTCTGTTGTCATTTAGAGACCCATTGCTAGGAGTCTAGTGCACCTCCACGTCCTCCGTTTGTCCCCATCCTGTGGCACCTTGGCAGCTCTGTCTGCAGAATGCAGAGCTTTGGTCAGTGAACAATGAGGAGGTACCCTTCTGTGAGCATCTGTTATTTTCCAGGCACCATGCTATGAGTTTTACAAACACTGTTTTCTTTCATCAGAACAGCAACTCTGGTGAGACGCCGTGTTTATTGTAAGCCAGTTCTCCCAGCATGCAGCCTCCTCGAGGAGAGGAGACCCATGGCCTGCCCTGCACGGCACTCCCTCTTTGTTCCATCTATTGTACTATTCATGTTTACCCTTGAATTTCCTGTACTGTATTTTTGCTAGATGAGTCTCTTTTCTCTTTCTGAAGTATATAACTTGGGCTTTTCTACTCGCATTTCTGGTATTTATTCCTATCCTGTAGGAGTCATCCCCCAAATTATCATTACTAGCCCCTACTTTGGTTTCTGCTATGGTACATGCAGTTATGGTGTATGCATATGGTATGTGTGGTTGCTTCTTTTGCCGTGGGTTTTGGATCTTTACCCATAATTTGACTGGAAGTTGTTTCACGGTAAGGATATCATTTTGGAGATCATGTTTACTCACCTCTATGTAGAAGAGAAATCACTTTACCACTGTCATGGCAGGAATTTTTCCATAGAAGTTGCTTGACACATTTCCATTGAGTTAAAGTGGGCTATCTTCTCTCTGCAAAGCACTGTAGTATAGTGAAAGGCATCAGTAAAAAGCTTTTACTAATGAAGTAGAGTGAAGTCCTATGTGTGGTGAAGGACGCTAGATTTATAGTCTTTCAATAAGGCCAGCTCACGAGTCAAGTGGCTGAGTGACCATAGCAGAAAGGGCCATATATTATTGTAAGTGCAAAAATGAAATTACAGTGTAAGCAGCCTGAAGGAGGGAGACCACAGGACACGCTGAGTGGCCTGAGGTGACCACATAGAAAAGGCTGAGCCCATGGTCACCCTGAAAGATAAACTACATTTAAAAAACCTACCTTCCTAATGCAGGGAATGCTCAGGGGTCCCAGCAGCCTCTATAGGTCAAGAATTAAAACGAGAGCAGACTTGGGTTTCAGGTGGCGGCCTTCTGACTTAGTTTCATGCATCAAGGCCATTATTCCACTTGTGACTCACATGCAGAGGCTATATGGTAGTGATAATAAGGTACGTCTAACTAAGAAAGATTCTTTGGAAGTTCTTTTACTTGGTTCTTTCCTCCAGTAAATGGAAAAATAGGAAGAATTCAACTAGACCATTCAGGATGAAATTCCAAAGTGTGTACAAATTAGAATAGAGTCTTGCAAATGACACTCAAATTGTCATAGGAACAGAACATTAATTTCTATTATGAATTTAGGAATATTAATCCAACAGCTGGATATGAGAAATTTTGTATCAATTTTAGGGAGAAATCTAGTTGATACTAGAAATCAAAGAGAGTCATAAGAGATTGTGATACACAGTTCTAAAACGAGTGCCAGGAGAATTATATGAAAGGACGTATGTGAGGCGTATTATACTAAAAACATCAACAAGGTTGGTCATGGTGAATGGAAGTAATGCATGGTGTCAAGAACCACAGAAAACATTAGTGTATTCTTTGAAACAGAAGAGAGTGGGTATTGAATTTAAGATAATGGATGCTGAGTTCAGCTGATGTGGTGCTAAATCTGAAAGATGTGTGGCCCAGAGGGGACACTCAGGGATGACCACTGCGATAAATAGAATAAGTGGAGCCTTCCACCATGCACTGTAAAAGCTGTTCCTTGCTTTTATGTAATGTCTATACTTAGATATTATTTAAACCCAACTTAGGAATCCTATCCTGGAAGAAAATGAAGGAAATGTCCAGTTTTTATTATTTCAACATGGAAGTTTTGTTCAGTCAAGTGACTCTACCCTGACCCTTTATTATGGATTTAGATACAGGTTGCCTTTTATCTAAAGAGCCATTGACTTACATTTCAGATTTTATTTTATTTTCCCTTGCCTGAGCACATTGGTGAAGGGAGATATTGCCTTCTAGCAGGGCACTGATTGTCCATAATCGGGTGATGACTCCAGTTACACAAGAACTTCCAAATGAGACCCAATTGTAGCTTCACATGTTTGCATTTTATAAGGGTTTCATTAGGGAAAAATTATCACGATCAGCTTTGCTTAACAGAAGTTATACGTGACAAATCCAAAGATATCCTTTTCAAAGCTTGGTACAGGGGCCGGGGATTTAGCTCAGCGGCACAGCGCCTGCCTGGCAAGCACAAGGTCATGAGTTTGATTCCTGGTACCGGAAGAAAAACAAACAAAAACAAAACAAAACAAAAAATGAAAAATCAAAGCTTGGTACATATTTTTTGTTAACCGTTAACCTTATGCAGCGTGGTTCTCAGTCATCAAGTGCCATGTAGCTCCTGAACCTGCAGAATGCAATGGAAAAGTCCTGTGCCTTCCCCTCACTGTCAAATTTTAAGCCCCAAAGTGTTGAAAATACATGACCTTGATGCTGAAATAGCCTCAGGTTCTCAAAAATAGGATTGAAATAAGCAATTTCTTATATTCACAATATCTTAAAAGCTAGGGCTCACCCACATGCTTGCAGAGAATCCTGAACTGACTCAGCGCTATACATAGCCTCAAAGTCAAAGGCTTATAACTGTGTCACTGGGATGATACAATTCATAAAGAAACTGTAAAGGCAGACAGGGAGGGAATGAGTGTAACCACACAAGAAAGGGCTTAATATTAACATCAGTAATGTTAACAAGAGCTTAATGTTCACATGAGTACCATGTAGAAGTGGCAGGAAGTATTTTTCAAAATTTATTTTAAAAATGAAAGAAGGAAAACATATCAACAAAGAGACATCCATTTATAAAATATCATAAAAACGATACAAGCAATACTGAATTACAGACAAACTGGTAGGAAATTAACAATGGTTGTTGTATTACGTATTGATGTCTTCAAAGTGCTTTCTCAGGAAAACAAATAGAGACATGCAAGATTGATCAAATAATTAATCATTAACTGTTCCTTTCAATAAAGCGATAGAAGTCAGTAGTACAGCTATGTTAGTTATCCTGTATATACATACATACATAATTTCCCCTTCAGGAAGTATTTTTTTTTAACTTTTTTATTTTAAAGAAAATGGTACAAAAAAAAGAACAATAGCAAAATACAGAGAACACAGAGCAAGGACATTAAAAATGATACAGGGTTTCAAACCAAATGATAGAGATTAACAGTGGCTGTTATACTACATATTGTTATCTTCAATGAAGTTGCTCAGATTACCAGATGTAAGAATAGAAGGTTGATCAAATCATTAAAAGGAATAAGAATATAATCGTCTCCAAGATCTCCCTGACATGTGTGCCTGGCACAGTCCTCTCCTTTCAGAGGAAGCAGAAGTTGTGCATGAGGTGGGTTATGACTTCCTTGATAATATGATGTGATATGGCAGAAGCAAACTTGCAGATGTACTAAGTACTGTGCTTGGTTGACTTTGGAGATTTGGAACGAGCTGTTCAGGCCTTCAAGAAAGACCACAGCAGCAGATGCTGTTCCCAAAATCGCCTTAAAGAGGCAAACTTCCATGTGGTGGTGAGGGCCTGGTGGCATGGACCAGCAGGAGGACCAGCGGTGTGGACCTCAGTCCCACATCCACAAGGAACTGAATTCTGCCAGTGTCTAGAATGAGCCTGGAAGACCCCAGCTGTAAATGAGAATGCACCCCGGACAGCACTTTCCTTTGAGACTTCTGAGCAGAGATCCCAGTTATGTACCTCAGTCCTGGACTTGTGACCTACACAAAGTGTGAGGTAAAAAACTGTGTTATTTTAAGCCACTTCTGGTCATGTTTTTTCAGAACAGTACAAATGAGTATGTTGCCCATACATCTATATCTTTGTATCCACTAATTAATTTGGGGGTGGAACAGAGTGTTGGGAAATGAGTTAAATCTTTTCCAAACAGCAGTCTCATTCAAGCATACCACCAGGTTTTCTAGACTAGCAGTTTGTGCTTGAGCATGGCAATGAAAAGCAAACATAGGGACATACTGTGTCACCCATAAGGAAAAATAATTTTAATAATATCATGGATGTGTAGCTGGACTCAACATCCATGATTCCTGGGGAAAACACAGTCATGGTTCAGGGCCCGTCCAGACCCGGCTTGTACTCATTCTCACCACCACCACAATCCTGGACTTCCACTCACCTAGAGGAAGAACTGCTGGAGTAAAACAGAAAGGTGAACCTTTGGGTTCCTCATGTCCTTAAGGTGCTCCCTAAGGAAGTGGCCCTGGAACCTGGAGGATTATGAGTGGCAGCGCTGCAAGGAGGGCATGCTGGTGGAGGTGGTCATGCCCCAAAGGCAGCGGAGGCAGGGTGGAGCAGGGCAGCACCCAGGGCAGCCATCTGCAAGCAGGCATCGGGCTCCCGTATGAGGACTGCAGAAGGAGCCTTCTTGGTGAGCAGCAGGCTCAGGCGGCATTTCTGTCAGAGCAACTGGCAGTTACTTGGGGCTTAATGACAGTCACAGAGCAGCAGCCTCTGCACCACGCCTGTGTTGAGTGGAGCTGCTTCTCGAGTTCACCTTGGGGATTGTTAGAGCACCTGGCTGAGGGGTACTGGGGAGTCTCTGCATGGCTGGCGTCTGACCATGGTGCCTGTGGGTCTCGGACGACCAGGGATGGGCCTGAGTGCTTAGGGTGACGTCTGCTACCTGCGGTCCCGGCAGTGTGGAAGCAGGAGGGTCTCTTAGCTGAAAACCAACTTGGCTGGGGCTCTTGATCCACGTGGCTCTTTTCTTAGATGAAGATGATTTAAGGGATGAAAATGAATGTTGAAAACCTTCAGGAACTGTGGAAAGCATTGGGCTTCTTTTGTTTCTGTTCAGATCATCACAAATCCAAGAGACTGGGCTGTTGCCTTCTAACCTTCCATCGGCTGCTGCTTCAGCTCCACGTACTTTGGAGGATTTGAAGTCTCCTTTGTTCATTGTGTGTTACTCCATGGCTTCTGTGTCTCTCCATGTTCTGCTGCCTTTTCCGCTCTCATTTCATTGGGGAACCGTGACTTCTGTCCCTCTCATTGGCTTCTCTTCATGGTTTCTACCTTGGTGTTCCTCACAGGTGGCATAGTTCTTCCCTCCTTAAGAACCGAGCCGATCAGTCCTGGTGACTCGGCTCCCTCACTCTGTGAAGTCCCCCACCAAGAATGGATAGGGCCTGGTTAGATAGACTTCGGCCGTGACACTGTTTCAGTCCTACCCTCTTTTGCTGAAAAATATCCCATGTAATAAGACTACCATTGTTAATTTCCTATCACCTTGTTTTGAAATTCTTACCATTTTTATTCTTTTTTGTTTTTTTCTCTTTAAAATTAAAAAAAACAACCCATGGGTAGTTACTACTGTCTGTATCTCAATGAAATTTCTCATTATTTTTACTCTTCTATATTGCAATAGAAATTATATACTGCATGTAATATATTGTTTACTGTATACAGTGTATTGTATATATGTGTATACAATCAAACCTTTCCTTTACTGGCTATTCCTGTTTTATTTTAAATTTATATTTATATCCTATACTGTATATATGAGCTATACATTGATACACATATTACAATGTATGTATATACTATATAGAACACACACATATACTGTAGTTTCTTAATTTTAATGATACTATGGCTTACGAAATACTGATAATTATGTTTCTAAGAAGAAAAAATGTAAGAAAGAATTTTAGTTCCTTCTCATCTGAGGTAGTTTTTATTTTGCATTCCTGTTAAGGATAGGAGGGGACAGTGCCATTTCTTTAGGAAAGAAAGTAAGGTTGCCCGAATGAGTCCTGTTACAGCTCGTGTTTGGCGAGCCCTCCTTCGTAATGCTGAGGTCCGCTTCTGCCCTGTGCACTGTCCAGGTAAGTCCTGGCTGCCTGCACAGAGCCGACATGTACCGTTGTTATCAGGGAGGATGTGGAGTCAGATTGTCCAGATGGTTCTATGGCTTGCAGGCAGTACTAGTGATGAGGCCCTAGTCAGATGACATGATTGCTTTCCAGTTAGATTTTAAACCTGCCATCATTCATAAAGAAATACTGACTAATAAAGTCACTGCTAAAGTTCTTGATTTAGTACATGTGGAGTGGTAATAGGATAGTTGTGAAGAGGAGTAAATGAGTTAATTCATGTAATAGTCATGAAACAGGACCTGACATATAAACTAATAAATATCAGCAAGTGTTGATATTATGTATACTTACACTGAATTGATCAATATTGGTACGTGGTATTTAAATTGCACAATAAACTATTGAGCTTTGATTTTGTCCACGGTTCAATGCTATATGGTTGTCAGACTGTGTTTTAGGGAAGTAGCTCAGAGTCTTTATGGCTTTTGCCTTCCAGAATGCTTTAATACTTCTTGAGAAATTGTCAGTTCTCTGTACCATTATAATGGTTCAAACTGTGCTGCACTTTGAATTTTAACAGCAGAAAAGTTGGCGGAAGATTCTGTTTGAGATTACACCCAGCAAATGACACAGAAAGCCAAGTAATTCTCTATTAGATGCCCAAACACTCAGTAGAATAAATGATTTTAAACAACTCTGAATATGAGCACATTCTCCCAGATAATGAACAGAAATGTGTCTGTGGGTACATGAAACAGGCCTTAGTCTTGGGAACCCTTGCAGGCTGTTCCCCAGAGCTAGCACACCCTCTGTGTGGCTTATCCGCCCCGGGCTGCTGGCCCTCCATGGCCCCAAGACCGCAGGTGATTTATCATGTCCTATTCAAAACTCATAGTCATCTCAGGATCAAGTTTTCTGCTCTCTCATATTATTACAAGATCAAATTGACTACTTGTATTTAGTCCAAGTAATTTGAAGTAGTAATACTGTATTCTTTTCAACATAGCATTAATTTTCTTAAGTGGCTATAAAATGCTCCAAGTCTTTGCTGCTTGAGAGTTTTGAATATCATGCTTTGAGTTGAATTATGTGAAGTTATAAGATATACAAATGAGAATTGAATATTACTTGCATTAAAATGCAAATAATAATAAATAAAAATAAAGAGAAAATTTTATAAATTTTAATAAATAATAAATAAATTTAAAATACATTTATAAATAAAGGAAAGATTACTACAAAGAACTTGCACAAAGGGAATGAAGAGCTGGAGAGCGGGGCGGGGAGGGGCGGGAAGGGAGTAAAAGGAGCTGAGATGCGTCATGTACATGTGCAGCTCTTCACAGCGAATATAACCATTTAATATACTGTAGTCAAGTGCTAAGAAAAATTTTAAAAATTAAAAGATCTACCATGTGTTTTGAATCAGCATTTTAAAGTTTAGGACATCAAAGTTCATTGTCTCTCCTTAAATCCCAAAGTACACTGCCTCTTTGTGAGGGCACATATACTGTCTGCTTTAGTGCACTGGGTCTGATTTTATTCTGTATCCGAACCTCGGGGCAGCATTGTGGAAATCCAAGGTTAATATAGTTATTAATGTCTAATACTCATTGCAAAGTGATTCAATATTCATTCTGAGGTGTGAGGCCCCCAAACTTACATTTTTAAATAAACACTTCGAATTACTCTGATTTAGATTCCCAAACTTTGAAAAATATTTTCAAATTGCCTAAATTAAGAAACCTGGCTCCAAATTTAGGTTAAATCCTAGTTCCAAATTCTTTACCTATGAATATTGCATTGGAATGTCTGGACCCATCAGAACCCTTTCCAGGAGAGAAGCTGTGTCTTCTCACCTTGAGATGAAGCATCCCCAAAGAAGAGTAGCACTTCTATATTTGACTTGAATTTCAATTTGAGAAGAGCACATACTTACTTTATCTTCCTATTTGAACCCCATATTCTTATTGTGTAGATCAAAATCAAAGCAAAGCAAGATACCCTACAGAAAACTACTCCCATGTTTCCTTTAAATATTCACCAATGCTTTCCTTGCTTTTTAGAAAATTCACCAATTTAAAATCACTATGCCTCCTGATAGCTTCTTTTACCCTTTTCCCCCGTGAACGCTTGACTTTAAGGCTTTGCAAATGCAGCCTTTTGAAAACAGTTGCGACAGACATCAAGGATGGAGGCAGTCGCAGAGGTCCACTGCAGGCTGGTCTGCTGTGTGGAGCAACCGGCCAACTAAGTAACTTCATGCCGAACGTGGTCAGTTGGTCTTCCGGTGCTCCCGCAGGTCCAGAATAACAAAAGGTCACTTCTCCTTCTCGTAAAGCCCGCGGACAGTCTCTTCAAATAAAATCGATGCACAGTTGTGGTGGAATGGTCACAGGCCATCACGGATCTCAGTCCAGAACGCCTCTCGAGGTGCTTTCTTTGTCCACGCTCCTACTGCCTGGCAGGACGGAAGGCGCCCGTTTATCCTCCGGTCTCTGTAGCCCTCCAGGGTGGCAATTTATTTAGGATTTTTTTTTTGCAATATTAAGAAGAAACAATGTTTTAGAAAATCAAGGTTTTAAAATTTTTCTAGCCAAATCATGCTGTTGTCTATAGTGATGAAGTTATGAGGCATTCCACTAACATGTAAACCCTTCAGGAGATTTTCAGGTGTGGGAGATTGAATTTATTATTAGAAATACAATTTCCATCTAGTTCTCCCAGCAAATAGAAATTGTAAGACACTCACTTTTTAAAATTAACAATGGGAGTGGAGAAAGAAATATACTTGAGTTTTTAATACTTAATAGTTACTTTACTGTGTTGTGATTTTAATTCTATTTGAGCTAATGTACCTACCTGTGAAGCTGATCAGCTGATTCAACAGATTAGATTCTCTGGCATGACATTGCTTCTCATTGGCAATGCTTCTGCCTAGTGCACACTTGTCTTGCCAAATATTTGTATTAAAACTGTACTCATTTTTGAGCCAACTGACCTTTACTTTTATGCTGATGAGATATTATGGAAATTTCAACCTTGGTACTGGATTTTGGCCAGAAGGGGGACTTTTTTTCAGCCATTTCATTCCTGTGTGTCTGGCTTTAAGCCTGAATTGATTTCTTTATCCCACATTAGAACCAACATTTTTAATGCTACTTTATTTTAAAAATAGTACTTACAATTTAGTACTTGCAAAATGGCTTTATCTCTCTAATAATTAATAATTAAACAAATAGCCAAACAATGTTGTAATAGTCGAGAAAACATATCATGAAAGAATATGTCTCCTGTTCCTTATGCCAGTGCTTGGAAAGGGAAAGTGTGGCAGGTACTCTTGCCTCTGTGAGCATGAATGGGTGGCAGGGTTGAGACGTGTAGCATCTCCAGCATCTTGTGTCTGTGTTGCATGAGAGCACTTGCACGACTTGGTTCTGCAGAAGAGGGCTCCTAAGAACTGATTATTATCCATGGTAAAAACTTTCTCTTGTTTTTATAGCTGAAATAGATTGCTTTATCTTTGCTTGTAAATATTTTGTAGACCCTCTCAACCATGTGAACCAGCATGGTTTTTCTTGACAGTAACTGTTTAAAAGATTAGAACCAACATTAACCTCACTCTGTGGTTCTGTATAGCTGCTGATATCTATAGGAGCCAGGTGATGACTGAATGTTTCTCTATGTGGCGAACATCAGGAAAAGTCCACAAGAGTGGACTTCCATTTTCTTCTACCTTATTTCTTAGGTTCCACACTGTGCATTTCTTCATATTTCAACATCTCCGAAGTGAAAGTGTGTTGTTAAGGGTTTGATGTTTCTTTTTCTTTCCTTAGGGGATATAAAATGTTGCCATGTTAAAATGAATGCCATTTTATTTTCAATTAAATAACATATTACTATAGGATTTAGAGGGGCTGGGGATTTAACTCAGCGGCACAGCACCTGCCTGGCAAGTGCAACGTCGTGAGTCCAATTCCCAGTACCAGAAAAATACACAAAAAAACAAACAAACAAAAAACAATAGGATTTAGAATTGAGACTACTATAGATATTTGGGTAATATAAAATTGACTCAGTTTCTTGTTCTCAATGGAACTCACTCAATGTTATATTTTTTTATTCATTTAAATTATTGGATTAGAATTTGCCTAAATCTTCCTCATTTTTCTTCCTTTCTTCACTGTTTTTATCTTCCCCCATCCATCCACCCATCCATCTCTTCCTTCTTCTATCTACCTCTTTCAGTGTTCACAAAGAGTAAATGAGCATATTTCATGGTTTGAAAAAATAGTTTAAGCTTGATGTTATCCTTGATGTTAAGTACTTATCTGTGATTGTAAGTGATTAGAACAACCCTTTCTCTGTCTTGTAATGTATTGCAGGAGAGGGACAAAAGGGAAGGCGTAGTCTACTTTGTCAAAGCAAAATGAGAAAAGAAATGACTTCTTGATACCTGATCTTTGTTTCAAAGGAATAACAGGAAATATCCAGGTGA
The DNA here is from genome assembly GCF_000276665.1 of Chinchilla lanigera. Classification (NCBI taxonomy): domain Eukaryota; kingdom Metazoa; phylum Chordata; class Mammalia; order Rodentia; family Chinchillidae; genus Chinchilla; species Chinchilla lanigera. Next base: position 3,080,257 of record NW_004955410.1, read on the forward strand.
AAAAGGAGATAAAATTTGACACACGAAGTAAGAGTGGCTTGCAGGAGTGAGGAATCTATTTTAAAAAATCAAATGGGCACCAATGACTGAATAATGTGTTTGAATTTATAATGCTGGTAAGAAAACCAGATTATTCAGGACCTTCTACATCCTACTAGGGAAGAAGTTTTTCTGGAGGGCAATGTGAACCTGATTTAGAAATTATTACTTTAAAAAGTTGTGGTAGCATAATGAGCAATAGAGGATGAGTAATAAGTGTGAGTCAGGTTAAACTGAAGTCAGAGTCTGCAATTGAAGCTTTTGTAGTATATTATGTGAGAGCTGAGAAATACAAAAAAGACAAAATTGTATTATAAACCCACTTACATGTTAGGATTGAAAAGATTTGGTGACCAATTATCAGTGAGGACTAGAAAACAAGAGTTAATATTGTGTTGCTTATAAATGATATTTCCTGTTAATCCTTTGAGATACAGATCAGGTATTGAGAAGTCATTTCTTTTCCCACTGTGCTTTGACAATGGCTATGAAATAGGGACAAAGGAGGAAGTGGACCGGTGTAAGATGAGAGAAGTAAAGAGAGATTAATTTGGGGTTGAAAATTTGATTAGTTTCAAACATGCATTTGGAATGAAACCATTACAGGCACTGTGCTAAACGTGATGAGCATTATCTCATTTAAATATCAATATTGTCTGACTAAAACCACCAGTGTTCCCTTTTTGTATCAGCGTGCTTACTTTTGGAGAAGCTAAGTCATACCTGAGCTCAGAAAGCTAGAAAGTAGTAGAAATAAAATTGAATTTCAAATATGCAACTATAGAATCTGTATGTTTTGTTTTACTGCAATTACTGGACTTTATTTATAGAGTCTTTTATAGTTTGTTTTGCTTTTAAAATTTTATTTTGCCTTCATAAAAAATTGATCATAAAATAGAAGAGTTCTTACACCTACCATCCCCTTCCCTTCTCTTAACATATTATTAATACCTACATTTGTGTGCTGTTCGTTATACTGATGAACAAATATTATGTTATGATTTAGATCAAACTTTTCCAGAAAGTCTCATTTTCAGGGTGGGACTTGTGGACAGTAATTGGATTGTGGGAGACATATTCTTACTAGCAAATTGATCCACTGATGAATTCATAGCTGAATGTACTTCTAGTTGGTGGGGCCTGGTTAGAGGAGGCAGGTCATTGGGGTGTGACTGAAAGAATGTGTTCTTATACCCTGCTTCTCTTCCTTTTTGCTCACTCTCCTCTTTCTGCATGACCTGGGGTGAGCAATTTACCATTTTCATGCCTTGGAGCCACTCAACATGGACTGATTCCCCACAAATTGTTAGACAAATTAAACTGCTCCTCCTTTAAGTTTTGGGTGTTGTGTTTGGTGTCCAGTGCCTGGAAAGCTGACTGATACAGAAATTTGGTACCTGAGAGGTGGTGTTCTGTTACTGTACCTGGTCATACGGTTTAAAAGCCTTTGGAACTTATCTGTGGGAATAGTTTGAAAAGGTTTAGAGGTACAGTTAGAGAAGCTTTAGAATGTTGTTAGCTGAGCCTGACAGATTATCCTGGCCTGAACACAGAAGGCCAGAATGCTGATTGGAATGTGAACAGTAAGGGCCACACACAGGAGGTGTCAGTTGGGAATTCTGACTCCACACCAGCTGAAGTAGAAGCCAGATGTGTTGTGATGTAGCAAAAACTTCATCTAAATTTTTCTCAAGTTCTGAGACTTTGCAGAAGACTGAGATATTGTGCATGTGTGTGTGTGTGTGTGTGTGTGTGTGTGTGTGTGTACTAATTGATTTGGTAAAGGAAATTTCAGAGCTGTCTAATATCCAGGCTGTGGCAGTTGGTATTGCAGTTGGTATATGCTGTTAGCCATATTTGTAGTGAGAATTGAGGGCAGAAAAGCAGAGCAGAAAATTTTGAAATTTTGGAGAACTTAAATCTTGGCCAGAAGGAACCATGTGTAAAGTTGGTAGCAAAAGCATGTGTAGCTGCTGAATAGATTAGCACACTTAAACAGAAACCAAGTACTTTGTATAGGGCTAAAAAGAAAGATGCCTTCAGGACATACTGGAAATCAGCAAGACAATACACATTGCTTGCTCAAGAATGCATAAGTGAAAACCTTCTTTTGAAAAGAGAGTCCATGAGACATCTGCTTGAGAAGGGCCTTTTTGAGAATTGGTCCCCCAGAACTTACATTATACTCAGCCTCGAGGTAGTTAAGGTTTGCTGCAGCCATGGTCCAAGAAGGCCTGGTTATTGTTCCCATGGAGAGTAGACCTTGGTGTTATCTGTATGAGCTGGTTTTACTGACATGCAAATATAAGAGTTGTGGGATCAGAGAGACTTCCATTCAGATTTCAGAGGAAAGTCTAGAAGGTCAGGCAAGAAGTCAATGAGAGATTTGCATGAAACTCTGGGAATGAAGTCAAAAGTATAGTAGAGACCAAAGAAAATCAGGGATTCCAGGAACTTAGAATATCTGCAAGGAAAACCACAGAGTGTTAGTGAAGCCAGCCCCAAAAAGACTGTGTGAGCTGCACCCAGCAGGACCATAGGTCTGAGGGCGGCCAGGCCCTGTGGGATTCAGATTTTACCTCCGTGTGTCCTGGATGCCAGCTATAGACTAGTAGACTAGGGGACTTCATGTTTGTCCTAATGTCATTTGGTCTTGCTATGTTTCTGTTCTTTTTTATCCCCTCATTCTTCCCTTTTGCAATGGGAATATTTACCCTATGTAATTGTACCTTGGGATCATGTAATTTGTTTTTAATTATTAGAGAGACATAGTTTTTTATGAGTCTCACTGGCTACTTTGACTTGGACTTTTAACAGTGCCAGACTTCTGAGACTTCAGGGAAGGGATTCTTGTACTTTCAGTTGTACAGAAGACAGTTGTATCATGTTAGGCAGAATTCTGACCTTGTGTTTATTTGAGGATGAAGTATGGTTTAAGGAGATGATGTATAATGGTGGGATGTGACAGTTAACTTCGATAATGCCAACTTGATTGGCTTTGAGATTTTCCCTAGGGATTGGCAGAGCACACCACAGATGTGTGACCATGGTGTCCACGTCTGGTCCCCAGCCCCTTCCTCTCTGGCTCTGTTTCCCTATTCTGTGTCCTGGCTGCCATGAATTAAGCATCTTGTTTTGCCATGCCCTTCTCACATGTTGTTTCTGCCTTAGGTCCAGCAGACTGTGGGTTTAGCCTGAAACTGAGCCAAATAAAACTTTTTCCTCTCTTAACTTGTGGGTATTGCGTATTTGTATCTAGCATCAGGAAAGCTGGCTAATACACATGGGCTCACAGGTAAGAGTTGCCTTGAGTCCTTGAGGAGACTTTGGATTTGGAATTTTCAGCAGTTCTGGAAGTGTAAAGAATTTAGTGACTCATAGATGGACTGAGTACATTTTGCATAATAAGATGGGCAGAAGATTTGGGGGGGAGTTTTGAGTGGAGTGTTAGTTTAGATCTAAAATGTCCCCTAAAAGTCTTGTATTCAACATGGAGCTTTTGGAAAATGCTTGAATCAAGGGAGTATTATACCCACCTGTATATCAGTATGCTCATGAGTTCATAGCTGAATATGCCACCAGGAGGTGGAGCCTGGTCAGAGGAGACAGGTCCCAGGGAGTGGGACCAAGAAAGGCATATTCTTGTCCCCAGTTCCTCCTTCTCTCTCTTGGGTTTTTGGCTGATGTGGGGTGAGCAGCTTTCATCTACCAGGCCTCTCCACTGCTGCCTTGGAGCCAGCCCACCTTCATGAACTGAGACTGAAACTGAGCCAAAGTGAACTCTCCTCCTTTACGCTGTGGGGTGGGGGATTTTGTCTCCATGATGGGAAAGTGATGAATACATATTGGTACTTTTTTTCTTTCACCGATCATACATCAAGTATTGTATCTAAAATGTTGACTAAACCCCACGTCACCTAGATTTCCTCTGTTATTTTCTAGGGCTTTTGTTATTTGGCATTTTATTTTTAGGTTTTTGGTCCATTTTTGAGTTAGCTTTTGTGAATGGAGTAAGATCTAAATCCAGATTCATTTTTATGCACGTGGATATCTAGCTGTTCTAGCATCCTTTGTTGAAAACCCATTTCTCTCCACCAACTACCATAGCTCCTTTATCAGAGATCCGTTGGCTCTATATGTGGCCTATTTATGGTCTGTCTATTCTGTTCCAATTATCTATCTGTTCTTTTGCCAAAACCACACTGTCTTCCTGTTGTGATTACTTAGCTGTATAGTAAATCTTAAAGGTACATAGTGGGAGGCCCTCCAACTTTCTTCTTCTTGAGCATTGGTTGTTTGCTATCATTGCTTATGTGCTTCCAGGATTTTATTGATTCTTTGGATGTTTCTGCATAGATCATCATGTGATCTGTGAGTAAAATGTTTTATTTTTTCTTTCTCAACCATGTACCTTTGTGTTTCCTTTTCTTGTTTAATGGTGCCAGCTAAGAGTTCTAGTAGGAATACTGAGGGGTGACATCCTTGCCTATTTCCAGAGCTATGAGGAAAACACTCATGATGTCAGCTACTAGTTTTTTATAGATGTTCTTTATCAAAGTGAGAAACTTTCTTTCTACTTCTAGAATCTGAGATATTTTTATGAATGGCTCTTGTATTTGGTTAGATTATATTTCTACATATAATCATTTTTCTTATTTTGTATATTGGTGCAATGAATTGCATTAACATTTGAACATCTATCCTGCCTTGCATAGCTGGAATAAATCCTACTTGGTTATGCTATGTAATTTTATTTTTTAGACTGTTGAATTTGATTTGCTATTATTTATTCAGAGCTTGTGTTTTTTAGTCATTCCTTCATAGTAATTTTGGGGAGAGATTTTAATTTAGCAGGCAACAGGGTATAAATGATAGGCAATGTCAATGAATGTGTAATAAAGTGTGGTATTCGAAGCCAAGAATTGTTAGTGCACAGATTGACATTATCATTAATAATAACGGCTTTTAGTGTCAAGTGTTTGTTTTGTGCCAGGCAGCGTTGTAAGTGGTTTACAAAGCATTTATTCAAAGAACAAGGCACTGCTACTTTTCTATTGTGTTCATTGTAGCTTTATAGATGAAGTGAGGTTGACATACTTGAAAATCAAGTGAAATATTCCTCAGAACTGCTTTTTAGACTCAGATTGTCCCATGAGAAATCAAGCCCTCAGTCACCACCTGATTTTAATGACTGGGAATACCCTTTGTTAGCCTGAGAAGAATCAAAGACTAGGGCTAGTTTTGGGGAAAGAACCGTATACTCTATACTGGTCAGAACAGCAGAAAAACAATTGGAAGAAGAGGAAAAGAGAATGGGGATTGGAGTGTTTACCATCTCTTTATGATAAACTGAGAAGTCTTCAATTAAACTTACTGTGTCAGCATAATGTAACACGTCTTGCACTACACTGTCTGACAGCAAAGGTCCCTCATAATATGCTCCACAGTGTCAGGGGATTTGTGTTTTTGCACGTGAAAGCACCCATCCTTCATGACAACTCTGCAGCATTTCCCATCAGAGAATTTCAGAGCAGGCTGGAAATTCCTTGTCTTCTTCACGTTCTCTAAGAGGTGAACTTGATGACTGTGGGAAAGTCAAGATAGTGATAAATTAGCAGCAGGTGGCTACACCAGCGTGATCCAGATACAGGCGGGTGCATTATTGTCATTTGGGAGGACAGTCATTCATGACTAAGCCACCTGTTCTAATAGCTTCCATACGCAGGATATTAACTTCCCCAACTGTGTCAAAGTGTAGGGTAAGAAAGCTATTATAAAAATACACGTAAAGCACGTGTTAAACAAACAAATGGATTATAGTGGGCTCAGAGCAGTGTTCTCAGCAGTGATTCAAAAAGATAGACAAATACATGAAGTTTTATAATGTGCTCCTAACTCCTTGGCAGAGTGAAAGCAAAGCATGGGGAGAATTTAGAGCTACCATAAAGAAAGGAGAGGGTAAGAGCCTCACGATGTTCTTTTCACAAGTTCATAATTATACCTCTGAGGATATTCTGCCAACTAGCTACTTAACCGTCATTAGAGAATTCTGATTTTCTTTTAAAAGACATTAAGTAAGTGTTTGGAATTAACCTTCAGTATTAGTGGGAATGAAAGAAAATATTCTAGTCATTTAATCTCTCCAGGGATAATCTGGTTTCTTACAAACCTGAGGTGTCAGTGAAGACCACAGTTAATCTGGGACAGAGTTGGCTTTGCGTCAGTGGGAAGGATCTTTTAAAATGATCTGATTCGTAGGTAGCAAAGTAATTTCCTCTAGGTCATCTGATCTGATCCAATCATCTGAGTACTGTCTACACTGTGAATCAATAATTCAAGAAAACCGGCAACATGTTTATATATATAGACAGTGTATTCTTTATAATTCTATGTCCTTCTCTTATTGCTGATATGAAAATCAAAGGAAAGGATTTTGAACTCAATATACAGATTACACTGACTGTGGTAATGTAAACTATCTCTAGTGCAACACCTTCAAAATTAGTAAATATTTACTGCACAAGAGATAAAGGAGCCAATGTTTTATTTCTTTTCCAATAATGTATTTGGTTTAAGGTGAGAAGTGTATATAGCTGTACCTTAAAAAGTGAGTGTACATATTTTTTGAAGTTGGTAAATATGCCTATCCATATGAGAGTACATTCACTGTAAATAAGTAATAAGCAGCTCTCTCATAATCACTTTCTGTTGAAAAATGATCAAATAAGGACAGATTTCTCATTGTCACTCTTTCCAAAAAGTTAGAAGCGTTATCAAGCAAAAATTAAACAAATGTGATTTATGTAACAGGAATTCTTCTTTATCATGTTTTTCTGTATTTGTATGTTAGTGTTTGACTTGTTGCCCTTTAAAAAATATGTACATAGTGAAGTGTTAGTAGGGCCCAGACTATTTTAAGGGACTAGGATATCTAGTGGGGACATTTAAAAATAACTAGATATTTTTATTAATTTAATGCCACTTAAAAAGGTTGTTGTCTCATATTGATTTTTGTTCTTATTTTAAAAACAATTGATTCTTGGCAAAACACAACTGTCTCTTAATGTTCCATATTTGTGAACAAGTTAAAGCACAGAGTGAAAGATATGCCAAAGGTATCCAAGGTTTTTCTGTTCAAACTGATTAGTTAGCCATGGAGTCAAATCCCTAAATTTAAAGAACATTTTTGGAGACTGGAATGCTAGGTCTTATTCCTTCAGAAAAGAGATAGTTTGATGCCAGAATGGATAAAAGTAAAAAAGAAATTCCTATAATTTGTGTATATATTATAATCTGTGCTCTTTAAAGTTAACATGGACATTTTTAATATTAAGATTCAAAAGATTGGAAAGTATAATTCTGGTATTTTAGAAACTCAGTGTTTATGAAATATTTTCAGAGTCTTTTTAAAAATTTTTGAGGAATTAGAATTACTAACATCTTAACATTTTTTGAAGAATTAGAATTATTATCATCCATAGGAAGATAAAAATCAGAATTTATAAAATAAAATAACCCACTAAGTACCTATCTTAGAAAAAAAACCTGGAAACACACAGGCAGTTTTCTGTGTTATAAAATCCATCCTGTGACCCTTGGAACCCTTACTGGGTATTCTCTTGTCTGACTGAGGCCCACTTCTTGTGGAGTTTTGAACAGTTCATGTCTATGAATGACTCAAAAATGAATCTTCTGGAAAGTCATCCTTTTTCCAAGTTTCTAGAATATTCATTGTGTACAGGATAAGGAAAATAATATATATCTACATAAACTCATTTACTGACTACTTCTGTATTGGATAATTTGTAGCTGTAAAGATGTGTCCATTTGTGTACCAAAGAGCTGACAGGGTCATGGGAGCTGAGCAGTGTGCTCAGCAAGAAGAGCCTGAGCCTGTTTTGAGGGAGAAGAAAACCTAGACCATGAACAAACTCTGTCCTATAGCACAAATTAAGGAAATCTCCTTGGGATAGTAGTTTTGTAAAACATGATTATAATTTTTGAGAGATTTTTAAGAGGGAATGGCAATATCAATGCATAAGTGAAAGCACATTTATGGGAAAATTAATATTTTTTTTTTACCCCTAATAGAATTACCTAGCTCCTCCCTCCCTTCCTCCCTCCCTCTTCTTTCTCTCCCTTTCTCCCTCCCTCTCTCCCCTTTCCCTTCTCCCTCTCCTTCCCTCTCCCCCCATTTTATGTTTTTTCTCCACAGAAATATATGGGCTGGACCTGAGAAGCACGCAGTGTCACAGTTTAGTGTCTAAGACTGAGTGGATTACCATGTTAACCTTACAAGGGCCTAAATGATAGCAGTACAATCAAATTGCATGAGGCATGCCCATACTTCAGAATAATTAGTTCCTAACAGAAGAAATGAGTGCTTTTTAGTTAGATTTTAAAGCTACTATCAGTTCACAAGAAACATTGAATAATAGGAGCATATGGTGAATTTATAAATATTTTTGCCAACATCCTGGATTAGGAAGATTGTTTTTATGCCTTTATTGTTGCTTTTAGTTGGAGTCATGTTAAATGGCAAAAGAAATGTCTTCTTCCAGAACTTTGACTTCTAGGGATTATTTCAAATTGAAGTAGTTGTGTTCCTTTCCTCATAATTTCTTATACTATTCTCACAGTAGGGATATTCAAGATTCAAAGACCAACTGTATTATTGTTTTGTAATAGGGTTGACCTACATCTATGTTTTGTGCTCCCTATGAAAAAAGGTTCTGATTCTCTTCTAGAATTGAAAGCCGTTAACTAGGACTGGATATGCATACAGTGAGCATTTCCAGTCATTTCTGCCTACCGTGGTTCCCTTTTATCTGAACCCGGTCATGGTCTGAATCTGTAAGTCACTGTCAGAGCCTTGGGAGCTCCATGGAAGCAGCAGGCCTGGTGTGTGGGATGGAGATGAAAATCCAGGGCGATCCAAATGGTGCATGAAAAAGCAAACTAACACTATTTCGGTTAACTTGGCACTTCCACACTTATGTAAGAAGTTGCCATATGCATTGTGTGTGTATGTCATCTTTTAGCAACTTCTATGCCTTCCTGGAGTTCAAGAGATTACATGTCATCAATACCCAACACATTTTTCCTCCTTGAAAATATTGCAATAATCTTGAACTGATGTCCTTCCAAAGCAGCTTATTTACTCCCTTATGAATACACCAGAGCTATGAGGAAACAGATGGGTCAGTTGACCATGTGTCCAAGGAGCTTGCAATTCTGAAAGACCAGAAGAAACAGAGAGAAGAGCAATCAGAAACATCAGTGTCCTTTATTTTCTTGTCCACTATTACAAATCTGAGGCTTTGTGCAGAACTTTAGCTCCATTAATTTGAGAACAATGGCTATCTGCTAGGGGATTTTACCTCCTCAGGGATGTCCATCAAAGGCCTGTGTGATAAAGCCTGGGTCCAGTACATGGGCCTAATGGGAAATGGAAGAATCTTCCTGAGATGGATCCCAGTGGCAGGAAGTCAGGTCACAGGGGCTGTGTACGTGAAGGGGACGTTGGGCCTGAGCTCCTCCTCCTTCCTACTTTGCTCCCTGACTGCCATGAGGTGTGTGGCTCACTTAGCCTCACTTCCCCACGTGTCTCCCCAGACATCAGGGAGCACAGGGCCAACTGCACCTGGGTGGAAACTTTCCAAACCGTGAACCAAGACTGCCTTTCATTTTCAGTTCCTGATTGTCTCGGCTCGTGTGATAGTAACAGAATGCTGCCTGAATCCGTTGGTGATGTCTGGAGGCATTTTTGCTTGTCACTACTGATGATGGGGCACCAGTGAGCACGTCGAGAGGCACAAGCAGGTCCCTCCTCTGTGCCCAGCTGCATGTAGCTGAGTTTGGGAAGCACTACACTGGACAGGGTGTGTGTGACACATAGATGCAGCTTTTCCCAGTTGTTTTGTCAATTGTGCCTTGACTGCTCTGTTGTAATTTTAAGACATGGCCAGACTTTCATTCAGGTTCCTTATTGTGAGGTGGGAATTTTTATTAGACCATCTGTCAAAGAACCCAAAGTCTACATCTTTCCAAATTGATTTATATCTTTTTTTAAAGGGACAGCACAGAGGGGGACATATGAATTATTCTGAGATCATTTCATTAAGTTATTCAAGTTGTAATTATTTTTAAGTTATAGTTTTAGAGGAACACTCATCAATGCAGTGATACAAAATGTGATTAACATGCTGTTTTTCACTAATGTGCAGGAAGTGAAAAAACTTCAAATATTAGGCTTTAACATAATTCACATGTAAAATAATAGCTAGGATAAATTTTTAAAGAGAATACAAAAGCTGTGGTTTTCAACAGAAGAATGTTAATGGTACATTTTCTTTTTTTTTTTTTTTTTTTTTGGTTTTTCTCCGGTACCGGGAACCGAACTCATGACCTTGCGCTTGCCAGGCAGGCGCTTTTGCCACTGAGCTAAATCCCCAGCCCCGTTAATGGTACATTTTCAAAGGAAGTATTTTTAAACAACTTCTATATCAAGTTCACCTGTAGCAACACAGAATATGAGCTCTGATCTAAAAACATGGTGAATGTCTAAATTAAATGTTTACTATAGTACAAAACACATTGCCCTTAATCCCCCTCACATACTTCCCTACTCTTCCAGCGCAACTATCCACCATTTTTGTCACTTTCCGAAGCAATGCTAGAAGTCTTTTCTCGTGAGTGTCTTCAGTTGTGCTGTTCTGGCCACTCAGAGTCCTGACACAATTCAAACTGTTTCCCTTTCGTGGCCATTTTGACTTTGGAGAAGAGCCAGGAGTCACAGGGTCCCAGGTCCTGTGAATAAGGTGGATGAGGACACAGCTTTGTGTTTTACAAGCCCATCTTTCCTTTGGATGGCATTCTGCAGCAACATTCACCATAGTTTCGATCACCCCTCAGAAAGACAGTCTGGAAAGAGGACTCCAGAACTGCTTCAGAAAGTGTCAAGAATGATGGGATGAGTATGTTCTAAGCAATGGGGGAGTGGTTTGAGGGAGATTAATGTCAGTGTTTCTTTTACTGTAACAAATTGGTTTAACGTAAGTAGTCATTTTATAGTTTGATCACTTGTCATATATTGTTTGTGCTCTAAAAGGCATTTGACCTTAATAACTAAAAGTTTGAGTTTTAGCAGAGGATTTTATTCCCTCTTTTAGTCTTTTCTGTCCCTTATTATATGCATGTGTTAGGAAGCTCTAGCTAGTGCTCATGCATTAATATTCAAAAAGTTTTTCTGATTCAGTGTAGTAGTATGTAACAACTTCCTTCTTCAGGAGTGAAACTATAGGAATTAACATTAAAACTCTTCTCAAAAGGTAGAGTTCAGTAATGACATAACATCCTTGAACACTAGGATGCACTCTTCAGAGTTGTAGTGAAAATTTATATACCTGTCTGCTCCACTTCTATGCTCAAAACTTCTAGGGTGACTATATGTTGTAGGCTAAGATTTGCTGGTGACAAGATATGAAAACCCAAAAGTGATGTTACTGATATATTTTTTCCACATTTTAAATGTAGTTGATCACTCATGGGTATAAAATGTTATTTACTTTTGAAATTTGCATTTTTCACAATGTTTTCTCTATTAGCACAAATAGATGAAAGGTAAACTACTAACTGTATTAAGAGAGCATTTTTAAGAATAAATTAGGATACAGATCTTGCTGTCATGAAAATGTAAATATGCTTAGCTAGAGGTAGTGCATGCCTATATCTTGTAATCTGAGCAACTATTTTGAGGATAACAATATGCAATGTAATACGTAATATAACCAGTGTTAATTTCCTACTATCTTGCTTTGAAATTCTGCATCATTTTTATTCTTTTTCTCTTTAAAATAAAAATTTCACTTTTATCTCTTTAAAAAAAAAAGAAAGAAAATGTAAATATAGGCTTTGAACATAACATCTTTCACAGTTACTTTGAAGCCAGAAACTGTGAGGTCAATTTATATAATTTATATATTTTTTAGTATTTCTAAATCTTTGTTTCTTTTGGTATAAAATTCATATTAACCTCATAACATCTAGGTCATTTCATGTTTTGAAAGTACATACTTCTTTATCTGTTTTTTTTTTTTTTTGGTTTTTCTCCAGTACCAGGAACTGAACTCACGACCTTGCGCTTGCCAGGCAGGCGCTTTTGCCGCGGAGCTAAATCCCCAGCCCCTCTTTATCTGTTTTAAAGTGCATTAATATCAGTACATTTGTGGTTTTCATATATTCCTAAAGTAAATAATAAAATCCACAATTAGAATTTTTAAAAGACAGAATGTTTGTTGTTTTGTTATTGAAAGCTGTGACACTTCGTACCAGTTAGAATTTCTGATTAAACATAATTTTCCCTTTAGAATCTATTCATAGTTATTCTAAAAACTTCATTTTATTTTAATTGACAATAATTGTGTATCTTTATAGGATACAATGGGGTGTTTTGACCTTCACTTATTTGGTGGAATGATCAAACCGAGGGCTGATTGACAGACCCAGGATAGAGCTCATAAGTAGATAAGAGAACAGTGTGTTTGGCGGTGTGTGAGGAGTGTGTTGTTCAGAGAGTAAAAGCTTCAGGTACAAAGGATCAGCACACTCAGAGGTCTCTTGTACAGAATAGTGACTGTAGTTAATAAAATGCTCTAAAATACTTTAAGTAGATTTTTAAATATTCTTATTACAATTTTCCTTTAATAATATTTTGCCAAGAGGTGTAGGTGTGTGAGAAATGGGAACCCTGGGTAAATAACAACAGTATTGTGTTTACTGTATGATGAGTATAGCACTGCAGAATTTATGTCTGAATACATGAACTAGAAACATGAAATGAAACAAAATGTAGCTCCTAATGAACAATTGGCTGCCTTTACAGAAATTATAATGACAGTGTAGAGTATATATCAAAGATAAAGTTAATGACTAACTCTAAACTATCCAATTTTATTATTAATAATTTACTGAGTCAATAAACTACAGAAGTATGAAGTGTATTGGAGACATGTACACAGTACTTGTGCTTGTTATTTTTGGAAGTTACTATAGATAAAAATGACAAAACTGGTTTTATTTTTTAACAGTATAGAAGTTTGTTAGTGCCCTAAATAGAAACTACGTTAATACAGGAATAATATAGGAATCTTCTATTATGTCATTAGTTATCTCAGAATTACCTAAATTTCAATATACTGCCAATCTTTTTCTGTGCTTGCTTTTAAGGGATGATGTTTTGTATAATCGTCTGCTTAAAACAGAACACCTATTCCCCATCCCCCACCAGGCTCCAGTAAACTTTTCCTGATGGGCTGAGATGGTTGAAACTTCTTTCTCAATAGACTTTCTCCCTCATAATGTAACTGCTTGCCTTTCTGGTACTTACTGGTAAAAGAAAAGAAATGATTCTCCAACTGGTAAAAATAAAATAAATTGTATATATATTGCAAATAAATCTCCCTGGAGTTCCACTTTTGGCATAACAGCAGGAGGAGTCCAGGAGTCTGTTAGGTAGTAAAAGTGGTGAAAACCAACAAACACCCTTGTTTAGAAAATAAACACCCATTTATGTGCTTTGGAAATGGCACAGGGCAGCCAGCAGAGCAGAATCATTATTTAAGCAATCTGCTGAATGTCTGTGCCAACTGTGAGTCTGTGCTATTTGAATCAAGACCCACCTCTGCTGTGACTGGGACACTATATGGACAAGCCAACAACACAGGCTTACCCCAGGCTCCAGGCAGAGGGCTATTCCTGGAGAAGTTACTGAAACTCAGTAACATGATGCCTAGAGGCAGCAGCTCTCTGTCCACTCCCACTGCTGAGACAGAGGCTCTAACTTGGGCAGGGCACCACTAGAATACCAGGACCCATCATCTTCATCCAGCGAGGGAATCTATACCGAGACGCAAGGCACAGGGACCTGGTGAAGCTGCTATCCAGTCGTGTCAGGGATGGGCACCTGCGGAGCTGGTGTGTGTTACTCTGAGAGAAACTTCTGCTGTCCCTCAGCTCCCGCCATGCCATGGGCCAGAGCTCTTGGCTGCAGGGGGACAATTGCTATAGAACAAAGAGAGCCGAACCTCTCCCTGAAGGAAGTAACAGCAGTAAACTGTGGGGATTTTGTGGGTGTGGCTCAGGGTTAGAGCCCTGGCCTAGCCTGGGCAAGGCCTTAGGTCCCACAAAGAAGAATGTGGGAGATTCTGGTCTAAGAGCTCTTTCAAAAGCCTGGGAGTTGTAGTGAAAGGTGATTGTGGGATGACTGACATTCCTCAGAGTAACCAAGCTGCAGGTCTGCAGGTCTGCTGGTGAGAGATAAAACCAGTAACATACTCTGAACCCTTGCTAAACATTATTGGAAGGCAGTTACAAAGATCAAGGGGGTCGGGAGACTCACACTGGTGAGATGAAAGCACTCCCTAAATTCTAAATAGGTTTTGTAGATTCAGTGCAAAACCTATAGTTTTTTGTGGAAGTGTATAGGATAATCTTAAGATTCATATACATTGCAAGTTACACAGAATATCTGAAATAATCTTGAAAAAGAACAAAATTGAAAGACTCACATTTTCTGATTTCAAAACTTCCTACAAAGCAGCACCAATGAAGATATTGTAGTTTTACATAGAAAAAAGATCTAAATTCTAGAGTCCAAAACTAAATGTATGTGTTTTTGGTCAAATGATAATTGACAAGGGAGCCAATACCATTCAATAGCAAAAGAAGTCTGTTGTGGTTTGTGTCTGGGTGTCCCCCCAAAGCCTCATGCGGCCATGGGGCAGGCTTTTAGAGTTTGATTGATTATGGGTGCAAGAGCTGCACCTGCCCTGGGGTGGATAGTTTGCATATGTAAGGGAGAGGAAGAGGCTGCTTGGGGCCATTCCTCCCTTTTAGTGCTCCTTGCTTTTGCTGTGTTCTGCCACCATGAGCTGTAGCCCTCTGTCATGTGCCACTCTGCCTTGTAACCTGCCAAGTATGGACTGAAAGCTCCACAAACTGTAAGCAAAATAAACCTTTCCTTCCTTAATTTTGGGCATCAAGTACTTTATCCCAGCAATGAGAGAAAAGTAACTAAGATGAAGTCTTTTGCGGAAATTATACTGAGACAACTGGATACCCACATACTAAAGAATGAAATTGGGATTTACTTCCTACTATATACAAAAGTTAACTCAAAATGGGTTAAAAGTTTAAGTGTCAGAGCTAAAATATTTATGAAAACCTTAGAAGAAAATACTGGAGTAAACCAAGATGAAGAAGGATTTAGCAATGGATTTATAGATGGTCCCAAACAAATAAGTAACAAAAGAAAAAACATCACTCTGGGGGGTGAGGCAGGATGATTACTAGTAAAGTACAGGCTAGATCTTTTGGCAAGACCCTGTCTCAAAATTTTGAAAAGGGATGGATGTGGAGCCCAATGCAAAGATCCCAGGCTCAAGTGCCAATATTTCCAATAAAGTAGACTTCATCAATTACATTATTAAGAAAACAAAAACATAACTCACAAAATGAGATAAAATGTTTACAAATCATATGTGATAAGAGATATGCATCTACCCTATAAGTGAATGTTTAAAGGTCAGTAATAAAAATAACTAACTCAAAACTGCCCAAATGATATACATAGAAATTTTTCCCAAAGAAATCATACAAATGGCATATATGTATATATACATTCATTTAACCTTTTTAGTCAGCATCAGAACTACAGCATGAAACTACTTCATATCCACCAGTACAGCTGGGCCCCAAAACTTGTGTAGTAGAAAATGCATAGGAAGCTGTTGTAATACTAATGGCAATAGGAACAGGGTGATTATCTGCTGGGACAGGATGTGAATCTGGAGACGCTATGATGATGGAGACACATGCAACCACGTGTGGAGGGTGTGGAGAAAAATTAGATTTTCTCTAGCATACTTCTGATATCAGTGCAAAATGGTGTGGCCATTTTGGAAAACAGCCTTGTAGTTCCTCAAGGGCTTAAACATAAAGTTACCCTATGACCCAGTAGGTTTTCTCCTTCATGTATTCCCAAGAGAAATCAAAGCATATGTCCACACAAATGCTTATAAAAAATGTTTGTAGCAGTACTATTCATGTTATCGCAAAGGTGGAAACTACCCAAATATCCGTCAATGGATGAATGCACGAACACAGTGTGAGAAGCTCATGCAGTAAAATATTATTCAGTTATGAAAATGAATAAACTATGCCAAAACATGCAAACATGGGGCCAGGGATATAGCTCAGCTACACAAGTGCCTGCCTGGCAAACACAAGGTCCTGAGTTGGAGTCCCAGTACCCCCCCCCAAAAAAAAAAGAAAACATGCAAACATGAAAATTTATGTCATGAATGAAGCTAGTAACAAGACTACACCTCGTGTGTATGTGGTTGCATTTGTGAAATGTACAGCATAGTCAAAGGAGAGAGGCAGAAATTAGATTAGTGGTTGCTGAAGGGCAGCGTTGGGTGAGGAAGGAGGTGAAATGGCATGCCGCACCCAGCACAGCCCTGGGACTTCGCAGAGGCAGAAAGTGGAGGATGAAGAAATGAAGACAAGAGTCACAATGCAGAGAAAGCTGAGGTTAGGTGTGCCCTCTCTCCAGGTGGGAGAAAAGAACCAACCAAGGACTGCAGTGGGTTTCTTTATACACTCAACAGTTGATGTCACGTGACACCCCTCTGCCTGTCAGCTTCACGTGGCAGGCGCAGTGCCTTTGTTTTCAGGGCTGGCCTTGCTTTAGCCCTGGACATGTCGTCAATCTCCAGCTTTAGCCGCTCCCCACAATGGGAGGGGATAACTAGGCATTGTGTTTCTTTTTGAGTTGATGAAAATCTTCTGAAATTGACAGTGGTGGTGGCTACCCATATGTGTGAGTATACTAATACCCAGCCAGTTGTACACTTTGAATGGACACATTTATGGTAAATGAGTTATAACTCAATAAAGTTATTAGGTAAAATAATGATAAAGCCTCCTCTCCATACCTACACAATTCAGCTAACAGGAAATTTACTCAAAAGTTGATCAAGCTCCTGTAGAGAGAAGCAGCATTCTTTGGCAGCAATTAGCATACACTTTATCCCTTGATGTTCTTGTAAAAACAATCATTACCAGGAAATAATTTGTGGATTACGAATTATTTATAACTGGTGAATTATAAGTTAGATAATTGTAAAAGGAAGAAAACAGTATGGCATCATTTCAATAACTGCCACTCAATTTTGATTATTTTTCTCATTGTCTTCTGGGAGCATAATGTGAGAGAAGCCAGAGGAAACTGGAGTCCCAGTGCATATTCATTCTTTTTCTTCAATACAGAATAAGTCAGAATCGCCATCGATTTGTATAGAGTGTGAGCAAGCGGGATGACTTAAAAAGCAACTATGTTTTTTCCTTTGTTTAATTCCTGACCAAAGATCAATGCTGAGTCTCTGTAGCTCACTGTGATGAAAAGCTTGGTATCCATCACGTCAGAATCTGTGACTCTCAGGCTCTGATAAAAACCGTATTTCAGTGAGAATCTCTCAGCCCTGTCCAAGCAACTGCTGTTCTAAATATGTGGACACTGAAAGCATTGTACACTTTGGTTTAGGATGTAGTAGTAGGCTGTGTGGCAATTGGTAAATCTGTTAAGAAATGAAAAGGCAGAAAGTGGTTTCACTGCCTTCTCTCCAGTCAGGCCTTGATCAATACCAGGGTATCTGGCTTAATATGGCCTGAAATCTGCTGTCCTTTCATCACAAATAGGTTTGTTTTGTCAATACATAATAAACAGTTATTCTTCGTCTTTTTATGTTCCTACCCAGTTTCCCTTACTTTGACACCAGTGTTCAGATCTGATTTCTTCTTCATTTCTTATTACTGTTTAACCACTGTTTCACTGACCCCATAAATCACCAGTGCAGGACCAGGAAGTAACTTTGAAGGAAGGACACGGTGTCTATGAAGTTGTTTTGCCATGGAGAAGCAGTCTTGGAGCTAGCAAGCAGTGTGGGTGGGTGGGAAGCAATTGTACGTGTAATGGCAGTGGGAACAGTGTCATCAGTAGCCTGTCATATACGGTAAATTCTGTATATGACACCCTCAACCTGTTAGTCATGTTAGGTTCAGGTTACCTAAAGGTTCAGGTTACCACGTAGTGGAGCCTCTAGGAGAACCAGTTGCTATGCTGAGGTCCCTGCACTCCTAGTGCACTCCCGGGTACCTTCATGTATAGTTCTGTCAGCTCTGTGAGTGCACATGCTGCTAGGAGGAGGAGAGGAGGCACAGGGGAAGTCAGGTTCATCAAGGGGTAACAGGAGAGACCAAGTAACAGTGATGCCTAATGGAAATCAATTAGCCATTGCCATACGAAATTTAGCAGTGTAGACTAATTCACTGGTTCCCAAAATGTGGTCTTTGGAGAAATAACTTCAGTATCTCTGGGAACTTTTTAGAATTATCCTTCCCATGCCCAATGAAGCAGACACTGTTGGGGTGAAGCTCAACAGTCTGTTTTATGAAGCCTTTTGATTCTGAACCAATAAAGTTTGAGAACCACTATGGCACAAAAGTGCTGTGCAAGATTTGTTGATCAACTCACAGATGAGACATTGTTTAGGAAAAATGACAAGTAGGACATAAGAATAAGTAGCAGTGAGTCTTACAAGAAAAGGAATCAAGACAGGACCTCATTTCCAATCAGATGCACCACTGTGCAGAACAAAAGGGAGGTAGAAATATAAAGATTATTTGTTAGGCACTGCATAGGTTAAATTTTTAAAACTGTAGTTTCAAATAGAATTATATAACCACCAAGAAGCTAGACTGCTTGTGCCTCAGTTTTCTCACCTCTGAATCTGTGTGATAAAAGTGGAGATAGCTTTGTAATCTTACTGTGAGAATTAAATGAATCGGCAAGTATAGAAGCCAGCCTATAAATTTATCCCTGACTGGGGAGGAATGAAGATTAAAGACAAGATACAGAGATAATTTTGAGAGAGGGGCCTGGGGGCTCTTGCCACTAGTGGACAAAGAGCCCTGAGCATTTGACCCAAATTTTGTATTTACTTGTATTTACTTAGAGAAGCAAGCAATTCAGGTAGCAGAGGAGTCATTTGCCTCCTGTTATTTATAGTATTTGCCCAGGTAAACATCTGGATCTCAGGTGTGTTGACCCTTCCCTGGAACTTGCAACATGCCAGAACGCCTGCATGTTGCCCAAGGAGCACAGCTTGCTGTTTTTCTCCTTTGTCTTTGCAGAGAAGGTCAATTAGACCTCCGTCCAAATCGTTTGGTCTCCTACATCTCCCCCTTTTTGTAACAGCAGCAGCAGAAATGAAGCAAAGTGCAATTTTGCCTGTTTCCTATGTTGTTGTGTTCCTCTCCTGAGGTGGTCTGCAGACCATGAACAAAGCAGTAAGAAAATAATCAAAAATCCTGGCAATCCTTACATGCTGTGATATTAATGATAGCGACGACATCATCAGGCTTTCTGTGCAGGCCTTGACGATGGACAAGGTTTTGTGCCTCCTGGGTCATTTTCTTCAGTTGTCATCTGGAGAAGGCTCTCCTGGTGGGCAGCACACCCTCTGTCCATTTCCTGCAACAACACAAGCAAACTCCTGCCCCAACACCACAAAGAGTCGCTGGTCCCTCCTGTCTCCCTGTCACAGACACCCCCGTAACACTTGTGCTTTCTCCTTTTCCCATGCTCTTCTACTTTTGAGCAGTGTAATCCTGTTGGGGTTCTGCCTGTATCACCAACAGGATTCAAAAACAGTAAGTGAAAATGTTGGAAGATCAAGGCAATATTGTAGCTTTTTATGATTTATTTTCCCTTCTTGTTTTTGTAACTTCCATTTTAATGTCAAATATGCACACTCAACAATTTCTTGTCCTTGTGCATTATAAGGAATTCCAGAAGAATGAATAACATTCCACTATTGTAAAACCTTCTGAAAGCCTTTGCTTGTGCAGGCAGGACCATTGTATGTTTTTATTTTCTTAAGGACTGCCATGTTTGCAAAGGCTGAGAGACAGTGTTGCTATGTGTTTCCTGCAGTCTCCTGCATGGCAGGTAGCATGTGTGAAGTGAGAGTATCTATACTGACATGCGCATGCTGAATTTTTCCAAACTGGGATATATGTGTTACATCCATCTGCCATAGCTCATTTACTTGAAGGCTGTGGAGATTATAGCCTTCTGATGGAATTGATCTAGGTAAAGTTTGGCATGTTGGACAAGATTGTATGATATGGCATGCCTATGATCTGGAAAATTTAAGGGCAGAAGCCTTCACCTGGAAAGCCACTGTAACATTAAACACTAGTCACTTAGGCTTTATCAACAGCCCACAAATTATGGGCCCTTATGAAAGATGGGATGTAAAGGAATGCATAAACACCAGAATGCAGATTTATTCAGAAGCTATCAAATACATAAACATGTGGGATCAAACTGGATATAATAATTAGAGATGTTGTTTGGATATGTAACATTATTTCATAATTTTTGTGTGGTAGGATATACTAATGTTTTCTGGTTTCTGAATAATTATAATTCTATATTATTTTTGTATAACATATAATAGATTATAATTAGATAAGCTGTATCATCCAGGTTAATTTAAATGTTCTAATAAAAGGAGCATGGATTGTAAGTTTTTAGAGAATTTTTGCCTAGCAGGTTTATATTTAAAGCAAAAGCTGAGCATGGTAGTTCACATCTGTAATCCCCACTCTCCAGAGTATTTTTAGACATCGTCAAAAAAAAACACAAGAGAAGGAAAAATGATAAAATAAAAAAATAATTTAGTCCTTTTGTTTCAGTAACATTTCTCTCATTGCTAAGACAAAATACCTGACACCCAAAATTAAGGAAGGAAAGGTTTATTTAGCTCACAGTTTGCACAAGTTTCAGTCCATACTGTCTGGCTCCAAGGCAGAGTGGCACATGGCACAGGGCAACAGTTCATGGCAGTGGAACAGCAAAGGCAACAAGAGCAAAAGGGGGAAGAGGTGGCAAGCAGCCTCTTTCCCTCCCTTACATTGTATGCAAACTACCCGCCCCAGGGGCAGGTGTTGCACTCACACCCATAATCCCAGCATTGGACTATGGATCAATCCAAAATCTAGAAGCCTGCTTCATGACTGCATGAGGCTTTCAGGGGACATTCATACACAAACTATAATACCTTTATTTCAGTCTCATTTAAAATTTAAAATTCATTTGGTTTTGTAATTCAAAATAGCTATACTATTTACAAGCAGCGACACATATGTTGAGGGAACTAAAATTCTTTTAAGATTATTTTCACAGTGCATGAAATTTGCACTGGGCTCCATTCACTCACAGATTTGCTCAGTTGTGTGTGCATGCGTGGATCTCAGTGGCGTCTGTGCAGCATATGCCCTGTGTGGTCTGCTGCAGCAAACGGGAGCTCTCCGTCCTGCTGAGGCAGCCCACTTTCTTCTTCCTCATTTCCTCTGCGTCCCCTCCTATGGCTCATTTTCTGCAGAAGGCAGTGTGTTGAAGAGCACTTTTTCTCTAATACATATTCTAGCAAAATCTGAAGTAAGGTATCTCTCACACGTAGGTTATTTTCAAACTGGCTGTCAGTTCTTTGATGCTGAGATACTAACAAACACATACATTTAGAAAATAATGCAGAAACAATACAAGCAATACATAATTTCAGACAAGGTGATAGGAAATTAACAATGGTTGATGTATTACATATTAATATCTTTAAAATGGATACTAAGATAAGCAAATATAGACATGTAAGATTGATCAAACACTTAAACATTAACTGTTCCTTTCAGTAAAGTGATAGAAGTCAGTAGTACATCTATATTAGCTATCCTGTATATACATACTTACATAATTTCCCTTTCTTTCCCTTCTCTTTTCCCACACCCCAGTTGCTCTTTACTTTTGAGCATTTTCCTTTCATTTCACAATGTCTATCATACCTCCTAATTTTTATCCACTCTGTCACATTCTTACATTAGTGAGACAGTATGTTGCTTACTCATGGAGGTCTGGTTTATTTCACTTATGAGTATGGTCTCTAGTTGTGACCATTTACCTGTAAAAGCCTTGAGTTTATCTTTCTTTATAGCTGAGTAATATTCTGTTATATAAAAGTACCACAATTTTTTTATCCATTCCTCAGTGGATGGACATTTGGGTTGCTTCCACAATTTAGCAATTACAAATTGTGCTGCTGTGAACATGGGTGCATATATATCACTGTGATATGATGTTTTCATATATTCTGGGAAAATACACAGAAGGGGAATAGCTGGGTTGAATGGGACCTCTAGACCTAGTTTGTTGAGGAATCTCCAAAGTGATCTCCACAGTGGTTTCACCAGTCTGCATTCCCACCAGCAGTGGAGAAAGGTTTCTATTTCTCCATAGCCTCGCCAGCATTTGTTATTGGTTGATTTCTTAATGATACCCATTCTTACTGGGGTGAGATGAAATCTCAATGTTGTTTTAATTTGCATTTCTCGCATGATTAATAATGTTGAACATTTTCTCATGTATTTATTTGCCATTTGTATTTCTTTTTTCAATTTTCCTGTTTCTTTTTTTGGTTTTTCTCCGGTACCGGGAACGGAACTCACGACCTTGTGCTTGCCAGGCAGGCGCTTTGCCGCTGAGCTAAATCCCCAGCCCGCCATTTGTATTTCTTTATCTGAGAAGTGTGTGTTCATCTCAGATGCCCATTTTTGTATTAATTTCCTGTCTGATCTTTATAATTTTCTCCCTTCTTTGGGCTTTGGAATTAACTTGCTCTTCTCTTTCTAGAAGTTTGAGGTGTAACATGAGGTTGTTTATTTGTGTTCATTGTTTTACTGATGTGGGAATCCACTGCTATAAATTTCCCTCTGAGAACTGCTTTCATTGCATCCCACAGGTTCCGGTAGTTTGTATCTGCATTTTCATTTGATTGTAAATAGAGTTTAATTTCTACTTTAATTTCTTCTGTGACCCATTGGTTGTTCAGGAGGGTGTTATTTAATTTCCATGTTTTTATGGAGCTTTTGTGATTTCTTTTATCATTTATTTCCAGTTTAATTGCACTATGGTCCAATAATATGCATGGGATAATTTCAATTTCTTTGCATTTACTAAAGCATGTTCTATGTGCTAGCAACTTACTATAATTCCTAAGAAGATTAGTTAATAATTATCAAATTTGCAAGATGATTTGTAAACTACTAATTAAAATGGAGCTTGTGATGATTCTGAAATACCCATTAGGACATTGTAAAACTAGGTAATACTGTTAGATGTATTCTTTTCCACATTCTTTCAACACAGTATCAAAATTTGAAGTTCTTGTAGGTCATTTTTGTTTTTGCTTATAACATTTCTCATTATAGAAAACACAGAAATTTATTTGGCAAAACAAAACAAGGTCAGACAATGTATCATAGCTGATTTCCTGAAAGTGAAGCTACTATTAATATAATTTAGTTCATTTGTACATTTAACCTGACATTTTATACATATTTATTATTCATTACACATTTATATTTTGTCTTATTCACTTAACAAGATTGTGTATTAAATGTGTTCTATGGCAGTGAAGTCTCTTTGTAAACATTTGGGTGCTGAAATTTTGTCAGTATATGAGGAATGGGGAACCCTTAGTTTGTTTCTAATTTCACTTTTTTGTAAATAACACTGCTATAAATAATTATACACTTTGAGATGTTTCACTAAAAGAGATTCTTATAAAAGAGCACAAACTTAATTCATTTATTATATAACTTCCCCATTTTGACTTACTTTATATTCGTTTGAAATATAACCATTTTCCTGTGAAAATCTTTTAATATTATGTCCTGGGTGTTCATATTTTCCATTTTTCCCTGTCACCTGGATAGTTACATAGTAGCCATAACTGAGTAATCTGTGATTTTAATGTGTATTAATGTAGTTTAATCTTATGACTTCCAGATTAATTTATTGTTAGGTCTTTTCCTCCACCTCCATTACATAACAAGACAAAGCGTTACTTCTAAGTCATTTATTCCTAATTTGTGAAAACATTTTTTTGAAATTCCATTATAATTACCAAATCATTTTCAAATTGGTCTCTGATTCCTAAGTCATTTTAGGGGTTTATTTTTCTTCTGAGTCTTCAGGAAGGGCTCTCGCTTCAGCAGCACATACACGGAGTCTTCAGGAAGGCTCACTTTTCTTCTCTTCATTTAGTTTTTTAAAAAACTACTGTTACTCATGAAGAGTAGAGGTGAGAGCCCATTTAGACCTCTTTTCTCTTTATGCCTTTCTCCAGGGAAGGCTGAGCTTTCCTACCTGGATTAGGCCAGGAAGCAAGGTGTTACAATTGGCCTTGGGGAGTCTGCCCTAGGAAGGGTGGTTGAATCCTTCATACAGCCTGAAATTCCCAGTGTCTAGCAGACTTGTAGCAATAAAGCAAAAAAAAAAGCCCCCGATGTCTAGTAGACTTTTCAGGCTAAACTGTGCCCAGTCTCCATTCTTCCTGTTTTAGTCTATCCTCTATAACACTTGTAATTTTTTTTTAATATTTACTACCTCTGTGTCACACACTATACTTTTCTATCCCAAATACTCCAGTAATTTCTCTCATGTTTGAGGATGACTCCCACATTCATGACCTGGAACCCAAGGCCCTCCATAACAGATCTATTTCTCAAATATTGTCTCTATTCCCAACTACACACTTCTTTTCCAGACTCACCAGCCGTCTAAGCAATAACCTTCCTTTGAAGCCATGGTCAAAAGATGCAGTCTTCAGTGGTCCAATCCTCTATTTTTTCTTCCTAAAGTAAGATTTCTAAATTGTAATGTGAGAATCATTTACAGGCATCAAAACTAAACATCCTTGTTTAACTGTTATAATCCTAACCTGTGAGCTAAATTCTTAAAGCAATTAAAAACACATTTTCTGATCTTGTTTCCTTCAACATTGATTCTAATTTTAGGTTCTCATTTTCACACATATTTTCTCATTTTCCTCAACCTATGCATTTTATTTTATTTTATTTTATTTTATTTTATTTTATTTTATTTTATTTTGACATTTCCAGATCTTGGCATCAGTACCGACTCTCAGCGAGGCCATCTGTTGTTCTTGGGCCTCTGATAGCTGTCCACCCTTGTGCCGTGTGTGTCCCGTTTACCGCAAGGGACTCGGTGAGCAGGGAGCGGAGTGTCACCTGTCTTGGGGTGTTTGTTCTGCTACCCAGCCTGTGGCCTTCCATGAAAACAAATCAGGAGCTGGGGCTTGAGGGCTGCCAATGTTCTGCCTTTTTTGTTTTTTTTCATTTAATAAAGAGATATAAGGATGCAATATTTCAAAATCAAAGAGTGTTTTGAAGAACTACTGTTTTAAGGAAAGTTTTATCCCCCCCAGCCTTAGCTTTTGCCTGTGCAATAAAAACATGTGTTCTTTAGGGTAAGTTTAAAAAAGAAAAGAAAAGGAGTTACATTTGCTACCTCTTCCAAAATTCGATATTTTAGTGGGGAAAAATAATAAAAATAAACTAACTGGTAATTCAGTAGAAGATTGTGATGTATTTCACTGCTAAGAAAACTGAATGATAATCATTGTATATCATTTAGTTTCTTCAAATGTTATATTTATGAGTAACATTCCTAGTTTTTTTCATTTGCCATTAGTTTTCATTCTAATATTTTCTAATCACAATTTGTGATAGATTATCATCTATGCCATATGTTTATATCAGGAACAATATGTTATTTATACAACTCATTATGTTTTCATAACCAAAATATGTTTATTTAAAACAAATATTGTCTTATTTCAGCAATATAAAGTGTTATGTCCTATCTATAGTCTATAAAAATACATGTGAATATATGGAATTTGGGAGGAAATTGGTTAAAAAAAAAAAAAAAAGAAATTTGTATTGAGATTGGATAGCACCTGGCCACCAAAAGATGTGATTATTTTTATTTTTTTAAAAGAAAGACCTAATGCTGAATGCACAGAAACTTGACCATTAGAACCAGCAGGGGATTTTAAGATACTAATTTATGCACACAAAACCGACAGAAGCATTTCATATAAATTATAACAGTAGTTATAAGAGTAGTGATGCTGTGAAAAGCAGTGAAGTATCATATTTAGGAAGGTGAAGGACAGTGGAGTCAGTGTGCCTGGGTCCAAGCCCTACTGTTGTGGCTCACTGGATGAGCAGTGTCACACAGTTCCCCTGCCCCTGTGCCACATCTCTTTGTCTGTAAAGTGGAAATGATACCCACCCATAGGTCACAGTGCCGCTTATAAGGCTTAGAGAGGTGGTTCAGGTAAAATATTCAGTGCTGGGCACACAATTTTTGCTCAGAAAAAAAAAAGAAACAAAAACAAAAACACCCATTGTAATTACATTTAATGGAAAAATGGAAGGAGAAAGGGGCAGGATGCTCTCATCCTTTTTCTTGCCTTTTCTCTTCCTCTTAGGAAGCTATCAAAGAAATTCTCTGACAATCCAATATTGCATCTCTGAGTCAAGAAATAGGAGAGAGGTGTTGCATAATTATATCAGTCAGTGCTCACTAGAGAAAGAGATTTAATATAACATGTGTTTGTGTGTGTATGTAGATTATATGTAGATTTAATATATGGTAGATAGACTGATTGATTTACAAGGTAAGCTTACAATGGCCACCTGCATTGATTTACAAGGTAGGCTTACAATGGCCACCTGCATAGTCAGGTGTACAAGAGTCCAGAAGCATTATCTGTGCTGGAGATCTGAAGGATCCAGTCAAAAGTCCAAGGCCTGGAGCTCACTGTAGATTCCCTTGTGAGTCTGTATCATGAACTGGAAGCCAGGAGACAGATAATGTCAAAGGCAATGGTGAAGAGTTTCTCCAAAGAAATAGAAGTCAGACTTCCTTCTTTCCCTTTTTAGTCCACCCAGGCTACAAGCCTATTGGTCAATGCCATCCACAAATGGGGTGGGCTTTCCATCTTCATGAAGTGCATCATCCACACCCAGAGCTGTGCTAAGCCAATCAGCTGGGCACTTCAGGTTGACACCACAGTTAACTATCTGCATAATGTGGCAGTCTCATGAATTTAGGAAGAGGAGGAGGATGTATTTTCCTTCCCAACTGGGGTGGCTTGCTTCAAGAGATCCAGTAGGCAAAATCTCTGGACCAAGACTTGATTCTAGTTGGTGCTTAGAGGAGCATTGCTTATTTTGAGACTTTGAAAATATTTCTTTTTCCTATTTTTCAGTGTTGAGTTGAAATCCTTGCCAATCTCTTTTTAAGTGCATTACTCTCAGGAAATTTGGTTTGGAGTGGAGTTTCACAGAAATATGTTTTTTGATCTATTATGAATTGATTTTATGGTTGAGCTTCTGCAGGCAGTCCTTTTTTCCAAGTTTTTTGGAGGAGCTTATCTTTACCCTCCCATGTACTGTATGCATTATATATGTAAAGCCAAATATAATATTTCTGCATGTTGCAAATTGACCAGTATTTATGCTGCTGCTGAGTGGAATATGATATTATTTAACTAAAGACTGTGAGGCTCTCACTTAACCTCTTATTTATATATCATTTGGTCTGGCACATGCTTATGTAGTGAATTTTTAAAAATCTATCTCAAGAGTGTCCTGCCTTCCAAGGGAGAATATATATTTTTTAAGAGAAAAAGCTTTTTAATACATTAAATGCCTTTCCTCAAGATACAAAACATAAAGTGGGACCCAGCACTAAGGCCCAATAAGTACTTGGTTTCTTTTTCTGTTGGATTTTTGTTGCTTTGACTAAATATTTGAGAACAATGTAAATAAAGGAAGATTTATTTTGGCTCAGAATTAGAGATTCCTGGCAGTTGTCAGCTGACTACATTGCTTTTTTTTTTTTTTCTTTTTTTTGGTACTGGGAATCAAACTCATGACCTTGCACTTGCTAGGCAGGCGCTGTACTGCTGAGCTATATCCCTGGCCTACATTGTTTTTAGACACTTAGCAGGGCAGAAACATTGTGGTGGGAAGCTGTGGTGGAGGAAGGCTCCTCATCTCCTCATGGCTGAAAAAGAAAGATAAAAGGAAAGAGCCAGGGGATAAAAAGGTGCCAGAGATAAGATACACCCTACGAAGGCACACCTAGTCACATCCTCCCCCACCCAGTGACCTCCTCCCCAGCCAATGACCTCCTCCCTATCCAGTGTCCTCCTCCTCTATCCAGTGTCCTCCTCCCCACCCAGCGTCCTCCTCTCCACCTAATGACCTCCTCCCCCAACCAGTGACCTCCTCCCCA
>NW_004955410.1:3109083-3120564 GCF_000276665.1 Chinchilla lanigera
CTCCTCCCCACCCAGTGACCTCCTCCCCAGCCAATGACCTCCTCCCTATCCAGTGACCTCCTCTCTCTACACACTGATCTCCCTTCTCCCCATGAGCCTCAGCTCCCACAATCCCATTTAGCTATGAACTCATCACTAGGTTAAGCTCTGAATGAAGTCAGCACCTGTCTTAATTACTTTTGTCATTGCTGAGCCAAAATACACGATGCCCAAAGTTAAGGAAGGAAGTGTTTATTTAGCTGACAGTTTGTAGAGGTTTCAGTCCAAAATCTGTTGGCTCTAAAGCAGAGTGGCACATGGCAGAGGGGCAACAGTTCATGGTGGTAGAAGACAGAATAAACAAGTGAGTTTAACAGCATCTTTCTGTCTCTTGTATTGTAACCTGTCTACCGAGGATTAGGACGGACTGATCCAGCAATTCCCCATCCTTAATCCCAGCATTGCACCTTGAATCAGTCACACACTCTAGCTTCAGCTGCCTCTGAGAAGCCTCCCCGCCTGACAGCATGAGTCTTTGGGGGAACATGCAGACCCAAACCCTAGTGGCAGCCTCAGAATGCAGGTACTTCTGGTTCCCACCACAGTACTGAGTCTCTGTGGGGCACTTCAGATTTAAATCTTGACCCTCTTGCTTTTCAGGTGCTAATGGTATAAGACATTATACTAGTATTTTTAGAAGAATTGCTACAATTACTAAAATGGGTAAACCAGCAACAAAAAACCCTTGGACTTGTTTTTATATGTTTAGTAAAAAAGACTACCTTGCATTATATGACTTTCTAATCTAGTTTTTATGATTCTTCTATAGTGGTCATTATACCAAGGTCCAAAACATGTCCAAAGACACTAAGTGCCTGGCGGGTTTGTTTATTCACAAATACATTCTATTTTACATCTAGTTGAGGACTCTAAGACAGCAATCTCAGGAGCTGCATTCCCATCTGTCACTTCCTTATGTAGAACATGAGAAAACCCTTTTTCCCTCTGGTTGATTAGAACCCAGCCAAATATCTGGGTACCATACTGTGAAGTTTTCTGAGGCAGGGATGTCCCTTATTTAGATTGACGTATCTGGCACCAAACATCCGGCTCTGGCTCCAGGAAGCACTGAGGAATTCCATTTGGCCAGTTTTAAACAGGTGGACTTGCTGTGGACACTGCAAAGCATTTGTAAACATGCTGTTAATTTTATCCTAACAACAACTCTGAGACAGTAATATTATAGCTACCTTGAATAAAGGAATACAGGCAAAAAGAGATTAAACTGCCTTGGATAATGTAGAGAATACAAGGCAGAACGAATACCTCAACCCAAGTTTTATTGTTTTATTATAAATTCCAGCAAATAAAAATTATCTTTTCTAGTTTTATTGTCTACTATAATCAAATTTTCAGTTCTCTTATTTATTCACTTCTAACTCATATAAAAGTGTAAAAGATTAATACTTACCGGGGAAGATTGATAGTGAATACTGATTCTGTTTCTTCTTGTTAGCTATTTCTTTTAAATTCGTTCTGAGATTTTTCAGTGTTCACCAATTCCAATAAAAATTTGAAGCTACAACACTAAAATTTCTGGAGCTAGTCTCTTTACTGAGATTAGAATTTGTTTAGGGTAATATTAGCCATTAAGTATTCAGGGTTAATATTTGGCTTCATCCTAAAATGTTGAAGAGCTCTTAAGTATAAAGGAAAATCATGAAAGACTTTGAAATTTGGGTATTCAAGCTACCTCATCTCACCCTACTGCCTTGCCTTCCTTCCCGTTAATTAAAATTTCAGGCATATGTTCATTTTATATCCCTGTGAGAATAATACTGTCTCTATTTTAAGCAGCAGTTTTGATGTCCATCTTTATGTCGTATTTTCTTTAATTTTCTGATTCATATTTAGGTATCCAGTGATATACCAATGCTTAATCTCAGAAATCTAAGATTAGATACATGTATCAGGTCAGTTATCTTGCCCAACTTTGTATTTAACTTCATAACTTTTGGCAGTGTATAGGTACCAAGAGACTACTTAGCAGCAGAACATCCTGG
The DNA here is from genome assembly GCF_000276665.1 of Chinchilla lanigera. Classification (NCBI taxonomy): domain Eukaryota; kingdom Metazoa; phylum Chordata; class Mammalia; order Rodentia; family Chinchillidae; genus Chinchilla; species Chinchilla lanigera. Next base: position 3,111,126 of record NW_004955410.1, read on the forward strand.
GGATATGAGTGATGTAATGACGCCTTAAATGTTACCACAGTTCTTTATTTCCATTGCCTGTGTATGTGGATACAATATTGTGTCCAGTGTGCTATGAAAGACAGTGTTTTAAGTGATATATTTTTATTTCTAGTTTGATTTATTGTAAAGAGAGAAGGAAACTAAGTAAACATAGTCAGTGCTGAAGCAGCATTTCCTAACATCCACCTCAGGATCAGAATGTATCAGAAGACATGCTGATTTCAGAGGGTATAAGGTGACAATGCTGCATACCAGCAGAATTTTACATAATGTCTGAATATTTTACTTACAACCATTTTGTCCCACCTAGATTATTTATTTGTATTGAGATCAGATTTCTTCAGAAATATGCTATCATCAAAGAATATCTAACAGCAATTTTTATTTAATTAAAATGTCATATTTGTATTGTACTTCTATCAGGAAAATATTAACCAACGGTAGCATACATGAATATGACCTTAGGAACTAGAAGGCTTATTTACAAGCGAGCTACTAAGTGTTGGAGAGAGATGGTGTATGGGGTGGGCACTGAGGAAATTCAAAACCCATGCTGCTCTCTGATATGGCGGATAAGCAAACTGACTTTCCTTCTTCCCTTAGCTGAAATACATAAGGATGCAGTAAATTACAGAAAGAAAATATATGTAATGACATTCCTGGTCTGTTTTATGGTATAAGAGCAGAGTTTAATGTAGACTTTTTGATATAGTGGCCTAAAGTCCAGAACCAGGCAACAGGGATGTTTGCTCGACCTTTGCTGTACTGTCCCCGCAGTGTTCTGTTTGTTTTTAGAGTGATTATAGTTGATGGTTAGGATTTCATATAAAAGGATGTCGAAGGATTTCATAAAAACATCTGAGCTGCTGGGGAGGATGTGGATGAGTCAAAGTGGGCAGCATATCACAGTCTCTCCAAGACCTGAAATGGAGACGCCTGTAGGACAACTTAGTGAAGAGGAAAGGGAAAAACAGCTCTGAGAATTATGAAACAGCCTGCAGGAAAAGTAGAAATCAGAGAAACTAGGAACTCTGAAGACAGCACAGAGAAAAGAATAAAGCAGTCTGGAACACTAACTCTAGCTCCTGGGAAGGACAACTTGTCTCCATCAAGAAAGCCCTGAGAGAGTCCAGTAGCTCCAGGGAGAAGCTGAGCTGGCTGTGTTAGCCCCAAGAAAAGCTCACAGTTATTTTAAACTGCAAATACCACGGGGGGTTTTACTCAGAATGTGAATCCTTTGGCACGGCAAGCTAGAGTGGGAAAGCAAATACACTAGAGCACTCACCATATTAATTGGTTAAGTAGGAGCCATTTTATGTTTAAGACTGACGAACTGGAATCAGAAATCAAAGAACAATTATGCTTCGGAGACTGTGCGGTTACCGTACTACAGTGACTGGGCGGGAGACAGACACAAGAGACAGTCGCAGAGATGGGTAGTGTAGTATTAGACCCCTGAGAAGCTTAGCAGCGATGAGTTCAGATCAGAAAGGACACAGGAGCCCCACCTTTGGTGGTCTGTGAACGGGCCAGCTCCATGTGGTGTCTCTGAGGGGGCTGGGTGTGATGATGCTGGCATTTAAACCTAACAGACTGCTTGGCCCCCACTCCCTCTTGTTGCCCATTTCCAACGCAGAGCTCACTTGTCTGTTTTGCCATCTGCCAATGTGATCAGGGATGTGCCTCAGCTTGGACAGTTGCCATAGCACAGGGTGTAGGGACAGAGGAGCTGCTGGAGCAGAGGCAGCACCTCACAAATCCACATGCTGTAAAGCAAGGTGGGGTTAATGTGACCTGGGGCATACAGAGGGGCACAAACACTGAGAACTACTGGGGAGAATACAGCCCTAAGGCAGATAGCACACATTTAGTGGACTCCACTCAATAGGAAGGTTTGGGCATGACTCAGCATTCACACACACAGAGACGTCAGTCAGGAAACAGAATAGGACCTAGGAGTACTCATCCTCCCTCCCTCATGGATTCCATACTGCAGGAAAGAAACCATTAGAGTAATTTTTGGACTGTTGTCTCTTCTTTGTTTTGGGGGGCTTCTTCAGTCTTTCTTTTTTAATCATTCTTTTGCTCTTTATTTTATTCTTTTTTGCTTATTTTACTTTTCTTTCTCTTGTTTGCTTTTTCTGTTACTTTTACATAGTTATACTTTCTTTTATTCTTCAGATTCCTTATCTCACTTTTGTCTCCACCTCTTCTTCCTCTACCTCATCTCCCTTTTCTTCCTTTTCAAATTTTATGTTTTTAATTATTTCTTCCCCCAACTTTCCATTTTTATTATCACTATTATTCACCTTTATTAACTTTTATTTATTTGACTCTATCCTGCTATTGCTGAATTCGTTTATATTGTTAGTAGTGGTATAGTTGTACTTAGTAGATATTGTATACTAACATTTAGTTTATTTTTGTATCTACATTATTCTTACAGATCTTTTTCTATTGTTAATGGTTGTATAGTTGCAGCTGTTATTGGTTCTTATGGTATGTTAATATTCAATTTGTCTTTGACCATTGTTACTGCTGATATCTTTGCTGTTGCCAGAAGTGACATAGCTATAGTTTAAATTTTATTACTACATTTTTACAGTACATAATGTTTATATTCCTTGTGTGGAGTTCATATATGTTCATCTCACATCTTAATTCCTTTTGTGTCTCCTTCCCCCACTCCATCTTTTGGTCTGCTTTGTCTTCTATATCCCTGTTTCCTGTCATATATTTTGCTCTTTATATTTATACTGTGAGTTTCTCACATAAGACAGTCAATGTGATATTTAAACTTGTGTATCTGATTTATTTTACTTAACATTATGGTTTCAAAGTGCATGCATTTTATTACAGATGTGCCAAGTTTATCCTTTATGACAATGTATTATTCCATTGTGTGTAAATACCACGTTTTCATAAGCTTTCATCTATTGATGGCCGGTTTTACATCTATCTTCATTAAGAGCATTGGCCTATATTGTATTTTTTTATTTTTAGTTTTTGTCCTTGTGTGGTTTTGATATCAAGGTAAACCTGGCCTCATAGAATGAATGAATAAATTTGGAAGAATTCTCTCAGCTTCAATAATTTACAAAGAATTTATATTATTTTCTTTAAGTATTAGGTAGAGTTCTGCAGTAAAGTAACCTGGCCATGGGCTTTTCATGGGAAAATTATTACTGCTTAATCTTGTTACTCGTTATTGGTCTATTCATGTTTTCTTTTTATCATTTGTTATGGTTTGTGTCTGGATGTCCCCCCAAAGCCTCATGCAGTCATGGTTCAGGCTTCTAGAGTTTATGATCAATTCATGGTCCAGTGCTGGGATTATGAGAGTGAGTGCTGCACCCGCCCTGTAGTGGGTAGTTTGCATGTGATGCAACGGAGGGAAAAAAGTTCTTGCTGTTATTCCCCCTTTCTTCCCTTGCCGCTTTTGCTGTCTTGTGCTGCCTTGAAGTGTTGCCCCTGTGCCCTGCCACCCTGTCTTGGAGACAGCTGATTATAGACTGAAATCTCCATGAACTGTAACCTAAATAAACCTTTCCTTCTTTAATTTTGGGTATTGGGTATTTTGTCTCAGCAATGAGAGAAAAGTAACTAAGACATCATTCATTATTGTAAGGTGTATGTGTGCAGTAATCTTCCATTTCATCCAGGTTATCAGATGAGATTGGGCACATTCAGGGTGTTATGGCCATAGACTCTTTCAAGATATCAGATATGTCAATGTATAGTTTTTCACAATAATCTCATGAATCTCACTGTCTCTCGTTGTTATCTCTGACTTCACCTATTTCTTCTCTCTTCTTTTCTCAGTCATCTGAGGGTTTGTCAATTTTGTTTATCTCTTCTAAAAGCCACTTTCTTGTTTCATCAATCTTGAGTATTGTTTTGTCTCTACTTTGTCTTCTACCTATACATGACATACCTTGATTCCTCTTCTTTTCCCCTTCTGCTCCCCTCCCTTCAACTCCTTTCCCCCTCATTTACAAAAGCTTTGCTTGCATTTTATCCTACTTTTCTCAGTTTTTTCTTTTCCCTCTCCCAAGTTCCCCTTCCCATTTGAACAATTTATTCTCATTTCAAAATATTTGTCATACATTTCGGTTCATCTTCTAGTTTGCCTTCTAGTGTAAAGTTTTGATGGTAATGCCTGTGATGCACTCATCTCTGATTCTCAGTGCCTAGAAGACTGTTATTTAGATTTCTAATGTATGCTGAATAAAGACATTGATGAAATCTCATTGTAGATATTAATATTACATATGAGGGCCTCATCTGGCCATCTGTATATTGCAGACTAATCATTTGATGTGTTGACTATATGTTTGCAATACCAGACTTAAAGCCAGATGAAATTTGGTCATAGTTGTATCTTAAAGGTCTAGTTTAGGAGAGGTAGGTCACTAGTGTATAGGCAAATTTGCAAAATATTGCTTAAATTCTATTGAATTTGTTTTATCAGCTTTTAAATGAGTGTCACAGCCTTGTCTTGCATTGTGATCTGCTTGTTTTCATTACATTTATTGGTAAGGTTTTCAGAATAAAACCATATAATAAGATTTGTAGAGAATAAAAGTGTTCCCTAATGCAGGTGTTTTTGTCTGAGTGGAATGTGCATTTTTCTCAGTTTAGAGTTTATCCATGTACAAACAATATCCAACAAGTTCTAGATTAAACATATAACAAAATTTAATTAAAAAGTCACATAGAATGAGTAAGACACAGATACTATAACTGAACTTTTACAATGTAAAATTTAACTAGTAGAGAATGGAACAAAACATACTTTGTTAATCTTTATAAATTAATTGTATTGGTTTTCACATTGGAAAAAATTTACATGATAACTTTGAGAAGAGAAAAATTTAAAAATTATAACTAAGAATGATAAAGTGAAGTAAATTAGAGTAGGAGGAAATTACTAATTATAGGAAATGAAATAATAGTAATGTAACTACAATACGTGGAAATCTGTAAAGTACATTATAGATTTAAAGAAGAAACATGACATATTTCTTATTTAAAGCATTTCAATGTATGGGCATATGAATCTTTACCCTTTTTATTTCTTCATCTTTACTTTTGTTCCTTTCTTTAGTTTTTTTTAAGTATCTACAATACGCCAGGCTTAGTCCTATGGGCTGCACAATCAGAGCTATGAAGCAAGTTCTTCATTACATCCTCAAGGAGCAAGAAGACTAGATCAGCACAGCACAGCGCAGCTTGACAAGCACAGTGTGAAAATTATGCTGTAGATATTAACAAAGGTCAGAAACCAGAAGCCAGAAACCAGAAAACAAAGTCTACTTTTCTACTTTTCAGAAACTAGAAACCAGAAAACAAAGTCTACTCCTCATATGCTTCCATCTCTTCTTCTGAAATACAGTTGTTCGGCAAAACAAAGTCTTCACTGATTCCTGAGATTCAATAAAATGTTTCTGAAGCTTGAAACACAAATGAAAACATAAGAAGGGTGAAGGAAATAACTCGTTATTGTCATCTGAAGTCAGTACAAGCATTTGACAAGAGCCTGCTCCAGGCAGGGCCCTGGGTGACACACACAGGCCCCACAAGGGTTACACAGACAGGCAACAAACCCAGGGTGCTCTGAAAAGGGCTGTTTCCAGGTGGAAAACAGCAGGCTGGATCACTGAGTATTGTTGCTTTTTATGATTGAGAAACAGTTGAATATTGACAATGTCTTTTGATTCAGTCTGATAAGATCAAGAACACAAATAGTGAACATGTAGAGGACGCAACAGGTTCTAAAAGAGAAGTAGATTCAAAGTCAATTGGAAAGAAAAATTTAAAAAGAGGTAACAGTTTAGGAAGGCCTGGAACATGATGAGGTAAGGGAATGAGATGCGGGTGGCAGGACTTGGTCACACGGGTGACGTGGCATATTGGGCCACTTTGCATGGGATGTATGTCCAAGGTTAGCAAAAAAGGTGGGGAGGTCATTTGCATAGCACAGAGGCCTCCGAGGGCCAAGCCAAGGACCTGTACTCAATTCAGCAGCCACGGAGAGTCAGGGGCAGTTTGGGCAGTGTGACATCAGATATGCCATTAAATTTCATTCTGCAGAGTCGAGCTCTGCGAAGAAAGCTTGGAGAATGCCAGGAAGCAGGGAGACGCAGGAGCCAGGGGCTCCCATCCTGTGCCGGGGTGGTGGGGTAAGGGAAAGAGGCATGCTCCTCCGGCTCACCTGCATCAGGGAAGGAAAAGCTGTGAGATACTAAAGCAGTTTCTTTTAGTGTTGGTGCTGAAGCTGCAGCAAGAGCTTAATGAGAAGAAAAAGCTGATGAGAAAGCAGAGGATCAGTGTGACAGTTCTAGCAACCAACCAGTCAGGAAGGTGGGGCAGTGCGGAGTTGGGGTTACAAGGAGCTGTCTTGCCAAGGAGAGACACTCAGAGAGGAAGGTGAGGGACTGGGAAGACAGTACATTAAACACATCCCCTCTAAATGTCACCACACAGAATTATTCACCTCTGCTAATAAATAATGAGAGGATCTGGGATAGTTTCATGTATCACATATGTGCTAAAATTCCTGAATACTTAGGGAATGAAAATTATGTCAGAAGGAAGACCGTATAGGAATAAAGATAGAGAGAAATAGTACATTTGGGGAATGACAGATTTTTACATGTGTTTAAAACGGCGTAAAAAGCAAGAGCGTGGAGAGAAGCAAGACCTGCTGTGATGTAGGTCAAATCATTGGAAGAGTTCTCATGTCACAGATTTGGAGATTTATTCTTCACATGAAAGAGGATGTTCACATACTTTGGGCAGAGATTGGCAGGATGATATTAGGCCTTTAAAAATACCACTGAGCTGCTCTGTGAAGAGTGGATCATTTGTGCTATCGATGGCCCACAAGCTAGAGTTAGGGAGAAAAGCTGGGAGGTAATTTCAGGAGTTGGAAGTGAGAGGCAAGGAAGGGTGCCAGGGATATAAGGAAATCGACATTTCCTGGGCACTTAGCATGTTTGGTGGCCAAAACAAATTTGTTGCTAAGTGAAGGACAATTTCAGTGGTTTCTAAATTGGACTCCAACCACGTAGGGTGGATGTTGGTGTTATTTAGTACATTTGAATTTCTAGATACTCAAGGATGGGGATTGTTTCGTTGAAGGGAGGGTAGATTAAGAATGAATTTAGTTCTGAATATAGTAAATTGACATGCTTGAAAAAACAGTCCCCTGGGGATGTCACAGAAATGTAAATGAATGTAGAGGGTAAGCTAGGAGTTAACAGCAGTCCTCTCCAAGGAGTTTCAGAGTGGAGTTACAGGAAACACTAATATTTAAAGGTATGGAGAGCAGAACGCAGGCATTAGGATGTGAACATTGTGTGACGGTGACGACTTCAGTCCTCAGCACCCGGTGAGGGGGTGTGGGTGAGCTGCAGACATGGGGCAGGGCTGCTGAGGCGGGGGACTTGGAGAACTCTTAGTTAATCATAATTAACTTGTATTCTAACATTAAGGCATTAGGTTTTAATATTTAGAAAATACCTTTAAACATTATATATACATAACTTATACATAAATGAGTATTATTTTTCTTTTCCTATGATAAAGAAACTCTTTGGTACATTTTTCTAGTGTATTGCAAATCATTACCTAAGAAATAGGTATTTATTTTAAATGTGTGTTATTTCAGTTCCAGGCCACCATTTATACCAAAAAACCATCCAATTTTATATTTACTGTATATTATCAAATATTGTAATAATCTCTCAACTTAGTATAAAAACAGTATAGAACCCAGAAAGGATTTTATTACATACTTTCAGGTCATAGAATGAACAATATTCCTTGAAAAGCAAGCTATTATCTCTTTCCCATTACACTGAAATTATTTATCTGAAGTTGATAGAATGCATAATTAAATAGAGATTGGAACTGTTTGGTACAGATGGGCTCAATAACCTGCTCACAAATCACAAAGAAAGCACACAGTCTTCAAGCTGTCGTCTTTCTCAAATGCTAATTTTACAATTTAAAAATTTTTTTTCAGATAATTATTTTCCGTCTTTCAATTAAGCAGAAAGCCATTGAGGTCATTTGGTACTAGTAGAATTATTTATCTTTCAAAATGTTCCAATTTATGCACGATTGTAGATCTGTGGTTGGTCCACTACTTGCCAGTTGCAAAACTAAGCATGGGAACAAGAAAGAACCGATAGATATATTATATTTAGGCATTTTAAAACACCTTTTTCAATGCCCAAAAGAAGGCTATCTTGAAATAAGTTAGTATAAATGAGATTAAAGGAGCTTTTCCTGTATGAGACATTTGTGGATGAAAAATTGCTGTAGCAATACTTTTTGCCCTTCACATCAGATTTTGAAATATAAAAATCTTAAAGGAGTTGAAGTGCTTACATTCCAGTGCAGGAATCTTTTTTATATACCAGTGCTTAGACTCCTAGATTTTGATTCAGTAGTGCCAATGATAAGTTATTTTTTATGGCCATATTCTGCATTTAAACTCATCATGTGCACATTTTTGCCATTTTTTTTCCTCCTTTTAAATACTTAATTTTCCTCTTCTTCCTCCTCATCGTTGTCCTCTTTCTTCCTTCTCTCTCTCTAAATTAAAAGTGACATGTGATAAAGTTCAGAAAGTCTGTGCTATAAAGACATCACTCACTGGGGTCAGAGGTAAGCGCTGCGCTGTACTTGAAGTGCATCAACATGTTACAGAGTCATTGATATAAATGGTATCTGTGAAAATGACTTTGCCTGTATGTGATACGTGCTCTCAATTCTTTGTATAAAGATAATCTGTAGTATGCTATGTTAATTTGCAGTTTTATTGTATTTTGGTCAGATAACAATTTGTACATAACTCAGACATAATTTGCTGAATATTCGTATCGGCTTTACATCTTGGCACATACTCATTTTCTAAAAAATGACTTCTGCTTTAAAATAATATGATTTCTCTGATAAATGAGTACAACTTCATATATCTGACCATGACATAAAAGCTTATTAATTCACTTTTACTAATTCTTTGCTCAACTTGGCCAGTTAGAAACAGAGAAATTAGTTAATATTCCTGTCCCTTGATGGTGGATTTTTCCATGTCTGCTAATGTCTTAAAATTTTGCTATTTGCCAAGAAAAAAGAGCCAGAGAAGTGTATCTGTCCATAAGGAAACAAACAATAAGACACTATCACTTATGATCAGTAAAATTTACAACCAAGAGGGACTTCCAGAACTGGGAGATAAAATTATTGCAATGAAAACAAGAATGGATAGAATTGACTCAATTAGAAACTAAAAATGAATACCAAAATATATGTTATACTGGGGTTGGGGATTTAGCTCAGTGGCACAGTGCTTGCCTGGCAAGCGCAAGGTCATGAGTTCGATTCCCGGTACCGGAAAAAGCAAAAA
>NW_004955410.1:3120664-3162865 GCF_000276665.1 Chinchilla lanigera
TACACATAGAATAGAGAGACAAATGTGAAAAATTCAAATAAATAAAAGAATAAATACCAGGGGTTGGGAGGGAGACTGGCATGTGTTTAATGAAAAGTGACCCAGAAGGGAATAATAGAGAAGCAGTATTTGAAGATAAAATAGCTGAAAACAAGAAGAAATCACAGAACTGCAAGCAACTATGTACCCAAGAAAGATGAATAAAGAGAACTGTCTGTCTAGACTCATCCTCCTGCTGCCTGGTCAGCTGACACAGAGTACGTGGAAGATACTGTGGGCGCAGGTGTGTGGCACAACATGAAGCCCCGGGCCAGGGAGCCAGCCTCCCAGGTGCTGTCGGGAACTCCGCCAGAGGAGCAGTGGAGAGAGGGGGCCCAGCTCTAGGCTGGCAGCATGGAGCAAACACTACAGGGGCTGGTTCTGCACCCCTAGCCCACTGCGCAGCTGGAAGAGCCATGTGAGAGACCCTACCCAACAACAGCATCGCGAGAAATGCACATTTGCAAAGTCACTGAGTTTGAAAATTAGTTGGTTGTCAGAGGTTCATGTTCCCTTTCAGTTTGAGAATGAAGAAAAACTCTCAGTGCAGTCTTGATCTTTTTTATTTTAACAGCCATACCTGATAAAGCATTGTTGTATAACATGAAATGTGAATTACTCACTAAGGTTTTCTATATATGCAAGAGATTATCATTTTTTTTTTTTTTTTGCTGTAACATACAGAGCTATTATTCCTTTGGATAGCTGTCATTACTTCATCTGCATCGGAGGAATGTCTAAGGTTCTAGCTGTATCTTCTCTACATCCACAAATTTCAAAATTTTCTTACACATAAGTCTACTGACATGTCTTAGGACCATGGTTTCCAGACTTAAAATTCAAAAAACACTGAAATTAAAAGAAAAATAGTATCTTTAAAGTAAGTTTATCAAATTTTTATTTTGCCACCTGAAGTCATAGAAACAAAAAAGGCAATAATAACAGCAACAAAAACTGGTAAATACTGACTTCTTTATACCTTGAAAAGGTGTGGACATTTTAGCAAAACATATTAAAAGAACAAAATCTCTATGTAAAGTAGATGTGTTCAAAATGTTTGTCTCTAGCAGAAACTCACTAACCTACTTTTTTTTTTTTTTGTCTTTCTGTTTTTGTTTTTTTTTTGTTGTTGTTTTGTTTTGTTTTTTTTCTCCGGTACCAGGAACCGAACTCACGACCTTGCACTTGCCAGGAAGGCGCTTTTGCCACTGAGCTAAATCCCCAGCCCCTTTTTTGTCTTTCTGAAACAGGGTCTCGCTATGCAGTTTCGGCTGGCCTAGAGCTCACTTTGTAGCCCAGGCTGGTCTCAAACTCCCAACGATCCTCCTGCCTCAGCCTCCCAAGTGCTGAGATTCATAGCATGCACCACCACACCCAGATTAACCTACTTTTTCTTATACTAGCAACTGCTTAAAAAACAAAGTGTTCTCACAGTAACTGATGGACCATGGGCCAGCACCATTTCCATTTTGTTTTGTTTATCTGGTTGTTTTGTTTTCTTTTACTTTTTCATTTTTTTCTTGTGTTTATTAAAAGACTGGAGAAACATCTTTTTTGTGTGACTGATCATTTTTCTTTTAAAACTGTAACAGAGAAATCATGAAAATGTGTATGTACTCAACTGTTTTTGAAGTCATTCTCTTTTTTATTATTAAAACAAGCCAGACGTCGTGGTGCACGCCTGTAATCCCAGCACTTGGAAGGCTGAGGCAGGATTGTTTCGAGTTTGAGACCATCCTGGTCTACAAAGTGAGCTCAAGGCCAGCCTGACCCTGTCTCCAAAAAAAACCACAAAAGCGGGTATTACCTGTTGTTCCAGGGTCTGTGTCAGTAGCTTAGTGATTATTACATTTATTTCTACTACAGTCTTGTAAATTGAGTACTCTATACCATTTTGTGAATGAAGCAAATAAGAACTAGAGAAGGTATACTGAAAACAAATTCCCTCACTGTTTGTTCACCTGAGAAAATCTTTATTTCTCCTTCTTGAAGGATAACTTCAAAGGATGTGGAATTCTAGGTTGGTGTGTGTTTCTGTCAACTTTTTAGATCTTTCATTCCAAATATTGTTTCTGAGCTGAAGTCATCTGTAATTTTTTAAAATTTCTATTGAAAAAGTATTTCCTGGGACTTCTTTCAGAGTATTTATCTTTGATTCTATATAGTTTAATTGTGACATGGCTAGTATAGATTGGGTGTTTTGGTTTATTTTGTTGTCTGTACATTTTAATTTGTGCTTTGCATTATTTCTGCTTGGTGTTTTCTGAATTTGTGGTTTGGTATTTGACATTAATTTGGAGGTGATTCTTAGTTACTATTGTTTCAAGATTTCTTTCTTTCTCTTTGTGCATCCACATTAGTTGTGTGTTGCATCTTTTGTAGTTGTTTCTGAGTTCATGGATATTCTGCCTTATTTGTTGAGTGTTTACTCAGTGTTTTTCTGTTCAGGATGCTTCTACTGATAAATTCTCAGGCCCAAAGATTCATCATCCATGTCCAGTCCACCAGCAAGCTAACCAATGCCATACTCATTTCTCTTAGCACTTTTCTATTTCCTAGATTTCTTCTTTCTTTTCTGAAGATTCCCATATCTCTGCTTACACTGATAATCCGTCCTTTCATGTCACCTGTTTTATCCATTGGATATCATATTTATCACACATTTTAAGTTCCCAGTCTAGTAATTACACCACCTCTGCATTGTCTGGGTCTCATACTTGCCTCTATCTCTTCCAATTGTTATTTTTTATTTGCCTTTAAGTATGTCCTTAATAGCTGGCATGCTGTACTGGGTACAAGGGGGTATAAATGAGCCTTTCATTTGTGATGGTAAGATGTTGGAAGGGTTACCACATTCCCCAGCACTTTCACGAGGCCTCCGTCTTCCAGTGAGCTTATACACCTGGACTGTAGATGTGCTAGTGTTTCCCAGTCCCCGTCCCTTGGTGGGACAGGAGGGTTGCAGTGGGCCGGTGTTACATTTCCCTTCTGCCGTGTGGAAGATTGGAGCTAATTCTCACTGGGAGTTTCCCTTCCCTCTTGTCAGATGCAGGTGAGACCCTCACAGGTCTGGACCTGGGTTAGTAATTTCTCCCGAAGGCAGAGCTTGTTGGAAAGAACAGGGTTCTCTGGTGTGATTCAAACTGGTTTCTTCCCTCTTCATCCTGCATTGGAGAAATTTTCTCAGTATTTACTGTGTGAACCCAAATAAACCCCTGAAGGTGGGACCTCCCCACTCCCATGACTCAGTGTCCTCATATTTTCACACTCGCCCATGCTGATTCTAGAAGTTTATCCCTTGTAGTTGGGGTTTTCCTACCTGGACTGTGGCTGAGCTGTAGCTCCTGTGTACTTCCCTGCTGGGCAAGCTGGGATTCTTGGTAGCCCCTGTTTGTCTCTCTAACTCTGAGGCAATGCTCTGTGCCTTCTTCCTTCTCTTATGGATCTAAGAAGAGTTGTTGAGTTTCCTGTTTGATTAACATTTTGCTTGTTGTAGGATGGAATTGTGACTTCCAAGCTGCTTAAACGACGAGCCAAGAACCATTGTGATTTAACTGTTAGATGTAATCGTCCCTTTTGAGTGTAGCACAGATAATTAAGTATACATATATCCAACTTACATATTATGTGTTTTCCCACTGACAGAACAGAATTAGCTAAAACTGTTTCTTTATTGACTAATAACTGTTTCCTGCTACATGCTTGCCAAATTTTACTGAAATGAGGAGAAATCTTAGGTATGTGACTGATAGGGTGGTAAAGTAGCTGGCTAATTTGTAAGAGTGATCCTTATAAAAGTGTCTGTGATATGTGTTTGTACTGTGGAAAGTTTTGCCTCTATATCTCTACTTGCTTATTAATAACTACTAGATGGGGGAAGAGAATAGTGTGTCACTCTTTAAATTTGTAGTGACTCTCACTGATCAGTTAGCGTAGGTTAGGGACAGTTTTATGAGGAGCTGTACAAGACTGAAATGATGACAACCATAAAAAAGAAAGATAAAAGGAAATGTTTTTTCCTTTTGCCCCTAAGTATGTCAAAAAGAATATGAGGGTGACGTTTATCGCTCCATGTTGGAGAGAAAATGATCTCATATAAGCAGGTAAACTACTAGCTAATGGCTCTAGCTTCAGTCTAGACTAGTTCCAACAACATTTGACCTTGTACTGTCCTGAGACAGTCTGTAATCCCATTTCCTAAGAGATAGTTGTTATCCTGTTTAGACCACGGTAGGGAGCAGTGGACACACTCCTTTTTCCCTTACAGACTTCAGTGCCTTTGGTGAGAAGAGAGTTGTCATTGAAGTCTTGGGTGTCCTTATCCATTGAGGTGCAGTGATGACCCTGAAGTATTTGTCCTGACACCAACTTATCCTCTAAAGTCTAGTCTTTCTTTCATAAATCTTTCGATTTAAAATTAACATTAGATTATTTCTAGGGCAGAACTGAAAAAAAATAGGACTGTTCTTCTTTTTTTTCTTGGTACCAGGAATTGAACTGATCACGTCTCACTTGACAGGCAGGCACTGCACCACTGAACTATATCCCTGGCCCAGGACTGTTCTTTTTTAATAATATTTTTGTAAGTTTAAAATTTAATTTATAAAATACTTCAGGCTTCAGTATGTGTAGATCCACTCAACATTAGCTCACTTAAGATTAACACAACTCGCTTAGTAAAATGTTCCCAGAGAAATGCTTATAGTAAGTTCATGTGAGTATATATGCATGTCTTTAAATCCTGAGAGTCCAGAAGACACACAGAGAAAATCACTAGCATATGACATCTCTGTAGTATGTTTTTAGAGCATGAATTGGGAGACTTGTGCTTTGAAGGACTGGTAGGACATGGCTATGTAAGAAAAGAAGAAAGAATCTCGGGGAAGAAAGAAGCCATGTGAAAAAGTGTGAAGCCACAAGAGTAACAGTGAATTTGGCGTAACCTCCTTTCTGAATATGTGTGATGAGGCTCGTAAATGGGCTGTTTTATTCAGGAGGAAGGGGCATCGGTATAGGAGCTTACCATATTCAGACTGCTATTTTGCTGAGATTATTCAGACAGCGGTGTGTAGCTAACAAGATTTATGTCAGACTTCAGGGATTTAAGTCACCTTTAGGAAGGTGATGCAGCCCCTGTGACCCGAGGGTGATGAATTCTGTGCTTCTAAGTCAAATGGGCACCTCTGGGCTCCAATCAAGCTTTAACTGGTGAACTTCTAGGTTACAGATAAAAATTTCTTTAATACTTTAAATAATATTTTCCATTTTACAAAATTTTAATTGTAGAAAATTTTAGAAAATACAAATGAGCACTGAAAATAAAATTAAAAGACTTTGTAACCCTAATACTTACAAGTAGCTACCATTAATGTTTTAGTATGTATATGTCCTTACACTAGTTTTCCGTTTTTCCAAGCACACAGGAATAATTTTCAAAAATATCAGATCATAATTATGCTACTGCTTTATTATCTTAGCCATTCTTTTCCCAACATTGGAACAGTTTTCATGCTATTATGCATATTCTCCCAAACTATGATTCAGTGTTTTCACTGTAAAGAATGTGACATATTCACCATAAAAATAAAGTCACCTTTTACAGAAAAAGTAGGATAATGAGAATGATCTATAATATCTCCCAATGATAGTAATAAATACATATTTCATTTTAATCCTCTGGTAGAGTCTTCTAATAGGCATTTGAACACATTAAAGATTTTTGTTTATCAAAGAAAACATTAAGAAAGACTTACGTAGGATTTACTATATACCAGGCATGCTTCTAAATTTTTTTCGTGAAACATAATGAGGTAAGAGGAATGACTATTGCCAATTTTAAGATGAAAGAGTCAAAGCACAGAAATCATAAGTACTTCTCTAGACCACCCACTAGACCACCCACTAGATGTAGCAGAATCAGGGTCTAATGCTAGGCCATCTGTCTCCAGATTTTGACTTTAAAAAAATGTGATATTGCCTGTCCCTTGATATTATATTCACTAAGCAAATGCTTTATTTGCACCTACTTCTTCACAGCCAAGCTTCTCAGAAGAGTTATTTCTACTTTATGGTTGCATTTCCTCATGTATCAACCACTTCGTGACACACCGTAATCCAACACTTTCATAAGTCAGTTTGCCAGAGCTGGTGGTTCTTGCTCAGATTTCTAGTGAATTTCAGCCTAGTAGACACATCAGACACCTTGTTTAGTTTGGCTATCAGCCCACCAGGGCAAGGACAGCTCCTTCCCGCTCTCTCTGCCCATTTTCCTTGGAGCACCACTGTTCTGGGGTCTGCCTGTGCTTTGGGACATGCGTTTGCAGCCTCCAGGCCTAGGTCACAGTCTCCAACCTCACCTCTAAAGGCTCAGCCATAGCCCTGCATGTCCTCTTGCTCTGGACCTCTTCCCTAGGACTCTGTTGTGATTTGGACTTCAAGCACCCCTTCGAGACTTAGTGTTAAAGGGCTTGGTCCCCAAGGGCCTGTCACCCACAGGTGTCACTTCTTTTTATTTACTTTTTTTTTTTTTTTTTTTCGGTTTTTCTCCGGTACCAGGAACCGAACTCACGACCTTGCGCTTGCCAGGCAGGTGCTTTTGCCGCTGAGCTAAATCCCCAGCCCCCGACAGGTGTCACTTCTTCTCACAAGCTCAAATCTCTAGGTTACCAACCTTCCTTTTCATTACTTGTTTTTTAGCTTAGATATCACTTCCTTAGGGAAGAATTCCCTTTCCTGAAAGTCTAGATTATATCTCCTATTTCAAAATATAAAGAAATCCTGCTGACAGTACTATTTGTGATTTTACTTAGTTATTATTTTTGTCCTTAGCTTTGTACAGTTTATCTCCCTGTCACATTGTTAGCTTCTGGAGGGTAAAAACTCTCTTATGCTCACTGTTGAACCAACTAGCACATGTTCATTAATTGGTGCATAATTACTTCAGGATTAGTGATATTTTCAAAAAACTTATTTGCTGTACTTTGAGACTTTGTGTTATATCTTATAAGAAGTCTGAGTATTGTTCACTTCATGCAGTAAGACAAAACTTTTTCTCATTTAAAAATCTCAACTTTTTTTTTTTCAAATTCTGAGACGACTTCAGTCTCTACCTTCCAATAGTTATTACTAGATCAACTAACTCTCTTTCTTAGTCTACTTTTTCCTTAAATAATTTCCTGGAATAGTTTTTCTTATTATGAGACCTAATGCATTACCTTATTTAAGTAGTTTATAAAATCTCATTTCATTATTGATTTCTACTATTTTTTCCTACAAAAAAGAAAGCATTACAGTTGTCAATTTATCTAAATTAAACGACTAATAATTGGCAGATACAGAATTCACAATTAGGCCTTTATTAAAAACACCAAGGCCCTATACATTATTGATGTGTTTCTGCTTATAAAACATACCAGGTGAGTTTGTGACTCATGCTCTAGGCAGCAATGAAAAATCCTATAATTCAGAATGTCTTTATACTAGACAGTGATATCACCTCATAAAACATTCTGTAGAAATAGGTAACATTTTCTGTGTCATCTCCCTGTGAAAATTTTTTGAGTAATGAATAAGTTCAACCAGTATAAGCAATTCTATCTTGAGATACAAAGTCATATGGAATCTGTTATATTCCATAAGTGCTATCTAGTCAGAGGAGGGTTACAGGTTTTTAATATTATATTATTGCCGTTCCATCTTACCTGTTTAGAACAAACACAGTGTTCTGTGACCCTAAGTAAGTGGCTCTGCATTACAGAACAAATACTGAGCATAAGCCTTGGTCACTAGACATACTGAGAGCCCTGGATATATTTAATCACTTAAGTACACCCCCAAACATTCAATACATGAGAAGATTCATTGATTGCCAGGTGATTCCTATCCTATTTCAAAAGATGTTTGGCATTATTTCTAAGGCAATTCCTTGGTAAATGTACTTTTTTTTTGGCGCGCGGGGGGGGGGGTTACTGGGAATTGAACTCAGGACGTTGCACTTGCCAGGCAGGCACTTGTGCCACTGAGCTATATCCCCGGCCCAATGTACTTTATTCTGTCTGTATTCATAAAATGTAAGGCATGTGTTTTCATGAAGTTTTATAAGGCATTCATTCTTAGCAATCTAGCATGATGACTTGTCGGTGCCGGGTAGATACGTTCTTCCATTATTATGACACACTGTAATTTGAACAGCTTTTGTCTCTTAGCTCACCTGAAGTCATGACTCTTTTCTTTGGTATTAATTGTGGCGAACAGTGGGTGCACAGAGAGAGTCGTTTGCCTTTTTCCACTTCCAGACATGAGCTTTTCTGATCTTGGAGGACATGATCCTGCCTCCTTCTTTGTGGCTAAGAAACTGCTTGTAGCATGAGATGGAATGGTTAGTTTACCAATGTGTGTCATTCAGGAAGAATAGACACCAGAGGGCATTGCATTCTTGGGGAAGGGCATCATTCTGGCTACAAGGACGGGTCGGTGTGGTGATTTCACTAGAAGAGAGCATCTTTCTTACAATTGTTGTCTGAATGAGGCAAAGTAAAACACCTGGCTTCCTAAAATCGACTGTGCTGTCTCTTGAGCAATGCTTCCTTCTCCATGCAAATGCATTTTTCAAAAGTGCAGGAAAATGCCATAAAATAGTCTGAAGTATTTTTTTTATTTTAAAGATAAGAGAATGAAAACATATCAATAAACGCACATACATTTAGAAAAGAACACAAAAACAGTACAAGCATAGGTAGGAAGCCTGAAATGATCGTCCAACTAATTCAAGCAGGTGTTTGCGAGAGCATTTTACATTTGCTTTCTGAATTATGTCATTTAGGAAGTCTAGGAGCTGCTGTATGGTAATGATATTAATACAGTGCAGTTCACTGATACTTTGTTTTAATAATGAATGATACTTTCTCTGGATAAAGTCAAAATGCACTACAATGATTCATATACCATATATATATATTTGGTACCGGCAGTGAAACTCAGGACTTGTGCTTCCAGGCAGGTGCTGTGCTGCTGAGCCACATCCCCGGCCCCTTCAGTGACTTAAAATAGCCTTACAGTCCCATAGTGAGACCCTCATGAACACAAGAAACTCACAGTCCTGCCTTAACCTCCTGAGTACTGAGAGATTATATGCATGTGTCACTATAGCTGGCTAAATATTTATTTATCTTATTTGTGTTTATTATTGGGATCTGGCCAAGCTCCCAGTCTTATGGATGAATGTATGAGCAGGGATTAAATAAAAGATACAATGCAATACAGGTGTCCAGATACAATGCTTTGTGGGGGTCCAGGAAGGTCAGAACTCTCTTGGAGCTAAGACAAAGGCTTCTCTGGACTGTCCATATTTATTAGGTCCTTAAAAAATTAGGGTGTACAGGCAAGTGAGGGGCACATATGATGCAAAAGGAAAGGAAAAATGAGAAGTCCTTGAGCAGTTAGAACAAAGACATTCCAAGCAATATGTCTTGCTAACTGAGAGAACTGTCGTATCTCTAAGGTTGCCAGTTTACTGCTCTTGAATTCTGAGTGCGGTTCAGCTGCAGCTGGCTCATCTTGCCTTCAGAGACTGTGAACGTGAGCTTTCCCAACACGGCCAGAGAGCACTCTGGTCAGCAGCGTGACCCTCACACAGCTCAGGCTCCTCATACATATCAGATATGTGAGCACAAGGAAAGACAGACATAGTAAGGCTCTCATGATGTACTTTACGAGAAAAATTTAGTTAGTAATGTCTGCCTAAATCTTCACGGCTAATTTAGGGTATTCTAAGTTACCATTTAATGTAAATTCAATATTTCCTGACATATTTTAAAATTATATCTTAAAACAAGACTAGAGCTACTACATTTCTATGATGAATAGATGTAAAATTAGCATACAAGTACATAATTCACTTTTTTTTTTTTTTCTGGTACCGGGAATTGAACTCAAGACCTTGTGTTTCCTGGCAGGCGCTGTGCCGCTGAGCTAAATCCCCAGCCCTGACAAGTACATGTCATTCCAATAATATGGAATAATATGCAAAGACAGGCATTGACACAGAGATGGAGAGTTGTCTGTCCAAAAGTTGAAATGCAATTCAAATTTTATATACATTTAATTATAGGAATTTTTGAAAATTATTATTCATAATCATTTTCATGAATAACAGTTCATAAATGTTTATTGAGTAATTACATAAAACCAATAGATGAGTACTTTTGGAGTACTGGAGTAAATAGTACTTCTGGTTTATTAACAAGTGATTGCTGATTCTAGAGTTAGCAAAAAATAAATGCATATCATTTTTTAAAGGCTTAGAAATAACTCGTGCTTCATTTGGCAATTTGCTTTTTTGTTATACATAACTTTGCTAGAGTTCATTTGCCTATTATTTCATGGTGATTTTGCTAATAATTTCCCCAGTTTACAAGATATAATTAATTATATCAGCACATAATGATGTTTTTCATAGAGCATAATCACATTTAGATACCTCCGGGGAGATAAAATATTTAATCAATCATAGTATCAGCCATGCAACAGATAGTGCATTACCAGAAAGCCTTTGTTAAAGATGCAGTAGAAGTCGAATCTTTCTATTTGTAGTAATTATAGATGTCAGTCGGCAATCTCAAATGTACTAGTGATGGATTCCATTCAGTTTTTATTGGGCTATAACCAAATCAGATGCTTGTTCCAGTGCTGGGTCTCAGCCAGGTGCAGACCTCCTCTGTGTGAGTTGGAACCCTCACAGACAGCCGGTCTGTGTGCCAGGTCCAGTGGGTTTTAAGGGGTGAGGGCAGGGCTGCTAACTAGTTACCTGTCTGGTGATTAACTACCTGTCTGCTCATCAGCTAGTGTTTCTGCAGGGAATAGTACAGAACATATTAGTCTGTCTGTGCTCGGGCGTGGTGCACATATTTTAATGACCCATTCCTTTTCCTACCTATGGTTCATTTATGAGGCTGAAGCAGAGAGACAGAAATGTTCCTGCTCTCTGATGTCACCCTAGGTGTGACATTCTTTCAGAGCCTCATGGCCCTGGGAAGCTACAAGAGGAATCCAGGGCCTCTGGTCTGGCCCGCCACTTCACGGCCTCGCTAGGGGAGCTCTGGTATGTCCACCCATGGCACCATATTCCTAGGAGCAGGAGTGTAGCTTCCTTTCCTGGCCGGCTCCAAATTCTCCTGTAACTTACCAGCACCCAGCCTTCGAATGTTTTCCTAGTAAAAAGAAAATGCTTTAATCTTAAGTTTCGATGTTCTCTTCTCAGAGGCACTGTCTCTATGATGCCAAAGACATACCGTATCTTCATAATGAACTAAGGTTTGGTGAAACACAGATTTGCAGCAAGACCAGATTATTACATCTTTCAACCATGTTTATAATTCTTCTCATGGCACTTAATACAGAATAAAATACATGATGAAAATAAATGGAAAATTGCCCAAGGAAAAGATATAAGTTGATATTTCAAAAATAACATCATTCTGTCTACAGAGCATGTATATATGAATGAGGTCAGTATAAATGTTTTTCCTTAAGTAACCTAGGGTATTAGTACATTTAAGATTATATTAAGATATTAAATATATTTTAATTCTCTTCATTTAAAATTTTATAAAGCGAACATCTCAAATATGGTTATGGTTATATCTTTCATTGAGAATGTCATGGTTTCATTTGAATAAATTATATAGTTTTAAGCAAATCTTAGATTTATAATAATTTCAAGTTCTTTAAGGTATTTTGAAATAGGCTTAGCTATAGTACACTTTTATTAGCCTTTGAAGAGTTAAAAAAACTCTTGACACTTTTCTTAAATGGAGTAGCTGATCAGAAAATCCAAAGGTTTTCGTTTTTTTACAATACCTAGTTGTATTGCTTTGTGTCCTTCAAGATTTTGTCTTTTCTTTAAAAACAGAATCTTTTCTTTCACAGACAATAGACAGTATGACTCATGTTTTCATTCAGAAGGATCCAGATGTAATTTACATCAGTCCCTGTGAAACAAATGCCCTAAAACAAAAACTCTGACTTACCTGCCTCAGTTATACAAATGGATTTGTGGTGACCCCAAAACATAATTTAAGAGCTTCATTAGTGAAAAGTAAAAATACCTCAGCTATGTCATGATTGATAAATAACTATTTTTTGTTATCTTCACATAGTGTAATAATGTCATTCTTGATGATATAAGCAAAGATATTAGTAAATGATATTGACTGTAGCATGACATAAGGTTAAGTGGACATAGTAGGAAGATTTATATATTTTTCAAATGAATATAAAACCTTGCATAGATGATTGATGGATGAGTTTGTTATATTACCTCAAGTGTGTTGAGGTATACATAGAAAAATAGATCGAAATCAAACGTAACAAATGCTAGGTTAACATGATTTCTTTTACATCTTCCATTTTCTAAAACTTTCAGTAATTCTAAAATATCAAGTGGTGCTTATGTCCTTCCTGAAGTCTTCAGTCAAAATTGTTAACAACTAAAAATAACATTCAAATTTCTGAAAAACAAGAAGTAAGAGACCAGGATAACCTAAATCTTGTATAAATTATTTAATAGCAAAGAAAAATTATGTAAATCATGAATCTACACTGCTTGTTTTGTTTAGCTGTGATTATCTAATAAATTGAAGCTTTAGATCATCTCCGTGTTGTTAAAAACTACCCACAGTACTTGTTACCATTAGTATATAACACACTGATATTTGTTCTTACTTTCTTTTTACCCCTTTACCTCCCACTTGTAAGTGCCTAATAATAGGTACATCTGTGAGTGGGAAAGAACTAAGGACAGCAAGTGGAAAAGCAAGTTAATTTTTAAAAAAATTTAATCTCATCATGAAACATAACTTTATGCTGAATGTTGGCTGTAACCAGTAGCTATACTCAATGCAAAACATATTTCTTCAAATGTGTTTAAGTTGGAATTGTTTTATTGTAACACAAGCATTATATTAAAGCTTTCAGTCAAGTTGTATTTGTACAGTTGGTACACTTAACATTATTTTAAATTGTGCTCTGTTAGAGTACTGCCTGTTTCTAAATATTGTCACCTTGAGCAGAGTTCACTTTAGTAAGCTCAATGATCACATGTTCAAATACTCACACTTTTGCTTTGTGATATAAAGCAAATATTTCAGTCCTAAATTCTTTTTTCCACATGCATATAATATTACCCCAATGCTATTTGGTGTATTATTGAGTATTTTTATAAACATATATGCATTACCTCATTTAATCCCCCAAAACTCATGTGATGGGTTCTCCATATTTCAGAAATTAAGAAGTTGACTGTTTATTCAAGGTCAAATAACTTGTGTTTAGGTAAATGGAGATTTTCCTTTGCATATTCTTTCTCCTCAGGTATTAGCCACCTTTCTTTAATGCTGTCCGTAAACCAGCTAAGATACTACTATCCCCAGATTTCTATTCCTCAAAGCTGATCGACAGTTTCAACTGACCCACAAATTATGTGGCTTTTAATGGGACTTCTACCTACAATCTGTCATCAGTTGCAAAATATTTAATTTTACTAAAATTGAATATTCTTTATTTTTAAATGTTTATCTGCTTTCACCTGAAAAAATACGTGAAATAAAGCTTGTAGAATTCGCAGTTTACTGTTGAAGTCTCGTTCCTCCTTGCAGTTTTCCACTTGCACATCGTAAACATCACAGGATCATTTAATGCAGTAAGACTCCTATCTGTGTCTAATGGATTCCTGAGAACTTGAATTTATACTGCAACAATTTGGTATAAAATGCTGTATATCACTCTCTAAATTGTGTGATAGGTGAATTATTCATTTTAAATTTGAACACCCAGTCCTTCATCAGCCCATCCCCATAGGCATAAAGAAATTGAGTTTCTGTTAAATATATATACTTTAAATTCTATTTCTAAAATGTTTGTATTTAGCTCAGATTGGATTTATTCAGCATCTTGTGCATTTATGAGTGAAAAATATTGAGATTGGATCTGCTTTTTAAAACTAATAGTGAAAGGTGAAAATTTGGTGAATTACAAAAGGGAATTTTATCTTAAATTAGTAACTTAAACATGAGACTGTTAAGAGACTCTTTCCCCTGCATGACAGTGAAGGCTGCTCACTCAGATGTACTTCTGTCTTTAAGGAGAATAAATTGGTTGCTATTTTAGAATGAGCATATTTAGATTTTAAAATTCTGTCTTGTTAATTATAACAGAGCATGTTTTTCATTTATTTTGGTGCATATTTAAGTATCTATCTGAGAAGAAAGCTGTTACACATCATATATGAATGAAGCCATCTGCAAGCGGGTACGAATAACACTCTTACTCTGAGTTCTGTAAGTCTTAAGTTCTGATGAGAGGTAATGACAAATTTCAAAACCATTGTAAGCTATAATCTGGTATCTGATGCCAGTGATCCTTTCAAAATTACTATGCAGTAGTGATGGTTTTTCTCCTTCATCCTTCTTAAATATAGTTGTAACATCATTCATGACTAAGTAATTCTAACAAAGATTTATATGTATTAAATGATTTTTCTACATATAATGTATTGGTAATCATGATATGAAAGTATTTGAGAAATAAATACACATTTGATTCACCTTTTGTTTTCTTTTCTGCGAAAGGTAACACTAAAATGAATAGTCTTTTCTAATCTTAATAGACTATATTTGAAAAACATGTAAAAAGTATATATGAGAGGGGCTGGGGATTTAGCTCAGCGGCAAAAGCGCCTGCCTGGCAAGCACAAGGTCGTGAGTTCAGTTCCTGGTACCGGAGAAAAACCAAAAAAAAAAAAAAAAAAAAAAAAAAAAAGTATATATGAGAATGAACACACAACACAGTATTATTATATCTAACTTTGAGTATCTGATTGAATTTCAGAGTGATTTTTAAGGAAACACTCTGGACACGAGACATTTGTAATAAGTAAAATATCTCAACTTTTTTCTCTTAACCATTCATAAAGTGGAGCACGCCTTTCACCTTTTTCTGTTTGGTTTATCATAACTTTGGTACTTAGTAAACTGTGCAGCCTTGAATTCACGTTGGTTATTGCCACACGGATGGAGAATTTTGAAGATGTGTGCTAATACTTATTCCCGAGCCATTGCGAGTCTGTGGAAGAAGTGCAGCGAGTAAAGAGACAGAGACACAGTCTGGTCTGTTCAGCATTTGCCCTTGTCCATAGGGTGGTACCAGTGCCCAGCCCTAACCCCAGTCCAACTGAATATTAACACATATGGTGTCCCAGTTAATTGGCTGCTTGGAACCACTGCCCACCAGGTGGCTGTCACACTGTAATTCTGTGTTGGCCTCAGGTCAAGTCTTTCTAAAGCTTGAACAGAATTAAACATCAGGACAGTTGACTTGAAGGATGCTCAGTCCACGCTGTCTTTTGATCATCTGCAATGTACTCTTGGATGGAAGCAGAACATCAGAGCATTCGGGTATTACATCTTGCCGGCCCCACCTCTGTGCCGTTTTCATTGCTCTTCATGAGCTGAACTTTGACTCTGAGCCATCCCCCTTCATGGAGCACATTTCAGGAAACAGTTATGTGTGGGTCAGTAGGTGCTCTCTCTGCTGACTCTTTTCTGCTGTCCTACCACCACGAGTCCAATTAAACAGTTCAATTAGTATTTCCCTATAGTTACTATAGGGAAAAATTTCTGGTCTGAGTGGTTGGACCTAAAACGGAAACAATAATTGTGGTATCACTTCAACTTTACCAATAGAAACTGTATTCATTTTGCACTTGATTTTAGGCAAAACTCTAAAAATATTTATAATGTGATGCACATTGTCTATGCATGGATTGTTTCCAGATCAGATACAATTAATTTTACCATTAAAAATAACACCCGTCCAATGATCAGGCTCCACCACAGCCGCAGAAGTAACAGGAAGCAGGCATACGCATTAATGAAAGACAGGTTTTCCTAGAGCTGGAGGATGCAAGAGGTTATGATATCCCAAATTAACACCACCAAAAACAAGGCTAAGTATGACTAAGTGAGCAAAACCTTTAGCTCACTTGGGTACACTGTTAGGTAACAAACAAACAAGCACATTAGCAAAACAACTAGGACTGAAGCCGTAGGAAGGGCCTTGTCAGATGGCTTCTCAAGGTTGTGAACAGTAAGGGCAGTGTCTGGAGTTATGCTGCAGGTCTCTCCAAGGCGTGTGACCACAGTGCTGATTGCATTTGTTTCCCCTTTAATGCATTTTATCCTCTACAGAACACAGAACCACACCCTACATTCGACATAAATTGGGGAGAATGAGCAGTTTTTGCCTTATGGTATAGGAATTAAAGTCATGTCATAATAGTTCAATGTAATGATTGTTAATAAGAGGTTATGATCTTAATATCTGAGAAGGGGTGGCATAGAGTGAAGTACCCTTTGGAGACAGAAGGAGAATTTTCACACGGGATAAACAAACTTCGTGATAAATGTAGTGCTAGTATTGAGACTAATTTCTTTCCAAAACTAAATTTTATATTAACATAGTCATCATCATGTGTTAGGTTTGTGGATGGAATGAGATTATTAAGGCAAAGCAACATATTTTAAGTCCCAATAGAATGCCAAATAGAACTATATTCTACTTAGTCTCAGTGTGTCAGTTTTCCTGGTTGTAATTTTTTTTCTGGTAGCAGCCCAGTTTTATTCATGCTCTAAGTAGGCCTATTCATTCTAAGATGATAACATCTTCAGGGTTTTTAGAACTGATGCAGTGAGATTATCTTTATTTTCTTGCATAAAGTAAAAGAACATATTGCTCAAGTACATTTGCAAAATAATCTTCTGAAATAAGCATTGATTGTATCCTTGGCAAGAGGGTTTTCTTTATTTTACTATTTTTCTCAAGACCTCTTTCATATGTGCCAACATGATAATTTAATAAACATTATTTATTCTAAATAAATAATATATCCTGTAATATGTACACATATAAATGTAAATAATTATATATACTTATAATTTTGGCTAATTGCATTAAAATATAGTTCATCTGGATCCAAAAATTATATTAAGGTCATTCTATTCTTATTTAACACATTGTAACATATATTCCATTTCTTTTTCAGTATTTCTAATTCTTAAAAAAATCAGAAGATGAAGTAATGCTGCTATGAAATGTATTTCCATCAGCAAACCCAGAGGATATATATAAAAATATCTTTTAAGGGGCTGGGGATTTAGTTCAGTGGCAAAGTGCCTTCCTGTCAAGTGCAAGGTCATGAGTTCAATTCCTGATACCGGAAGAAAAGCAAAAAAAAAAAAAAAAAACTTTTAAAAGCCCATATACATTTACAAAGAAAATATTTATTGATTTAAATTTATTTTTAATTGGTACATAAAAGTATAAATGTTTTACTTGTGAATGGGGCCCATGTGATGTTTTAAACTATGTATACATGATGTAATGTTTAAATCAGGTTAAGCATATAGATCTTGTAACATTTTTATCATTTTTATGGTGAAATATTCTAAATTATTTTGCTTAGCGGTCTTTGGGGTTTTCCATATGGAAGATAATGTCTTCTACAAATAGTAACAACTTGATTTCTTCACTTCCCATTTGCCTTTTATTTCTTTCTCTTCCCTGTTTTCTCTGGCTAAAATTTCCAACACTGAACTGAATAAAAGTGGTGAACATGAGCATTAGAATTGTTCCAGCTCCTAAAGACCTTTCAGGTTTTCAACTTAATTATAATTTTATCTGTGGCCTTTATTATATTGTGATGTATTCCTTCGATGCCTGCTTGGTTCATATTTTTTTATAATGAAGAAATGTTGAGTTTTACCGAATGACTTTTCTGCATCTGTTGAGATGGTTCTAGAATTTTTGTTCTTCCCTCCATTAATGTGTAGGATTGTGTTCACTGATTGGTGAGTGTTGAACCATCCTCACATTCTTGGAATAAAACCCACTGGATCATAATAAATGTTTCCAGCATGCTTTGGGGTTTGGTTTATTAAATTAAAATAATTATCTCCTAGGATATTGGCCTGAATTTTTTTTTTTAATTTTGTTCTTGTCTGCTTTTGGGGTAATGCTGTCTTTATAGGGTATGTTTGGGAGAATTCTCTCATCTTCAATTTTTCAATGATTTTTAAAAAATGCCATTCTTCTTTAGCTATGTGATATAACTCAGCAGCTCAGCTATTGATTCACTTTCTGTTATCAGGTCATGTGTTTATGATACAGTTGTAGCTATATGCATGTGTCCAGGCATTTGTCCATTTCTTCTAAGTTATCAAATTTGTTGACCTATGATCACAGATTACATCATAATCTGTGACTATCTTCTGCATTTCTGTGGAGTTGGTTGTTAAGTTTTCCTTTTCGTCTCTGATTCTATTTGTGAATTTTCTGTTTCCTAGTCCAGCTTACTGTTTCTCAGTTTTATCTTTTGGAAGAAATACTTCCTCATTTTGTTTATGTTTTTACTCTTTTTTTCTGATCTGAGCTTCATTATTTTTTTCCTTCTACTAACTTCTGGTTTGTTTTATTCTTGTTTTTCTAATTTCTTATGATTTTTCAATAGTTATTTCAGATCTTTTTGTTTTATTCATACAGGTATTGATTTTTGAGAAGGTTCCCTTTCAATAATGGTTTTGTTGTATTCCATAGATTTGGGTGTGTTTTGTGCATTAGCTTTCCACCACTGTGAAAAATACCTAAAAGATTTGGCTTAAAAGGAGAAAAGATTTCTTTCCTCCATGGTTTTGGAAATTGCAGTCTGTGATCCATTGGGTCCATTACATTGGGCCTGTGGTGGCATATCGCGGTGGGAACATGTGGAAGAGTGAAAGCATTCTCCCAGGGAAGTACCTGAGGGAGGGAGCGGGGGCTCAGGTCCCACTGTCCCCTTCGTAAATATACCACCAGTGACCTGGCATTCCCCTACTAGCCCCTGCCTCTTCATGCCATCCTCAGAGTCCCATGGTATCAACTGTTCTAGTATTGCTCAAAGTATAAGTCTCAAGTCTCCTCTGAGATTCAAGGCAAACAAATTATGAACCCCTACAGAAATCGAAAAGATAGTTGCATACTTCTAAAGTACAGTGTAGAAAAGCACAGTATGTATGTTCACATTTAGGAAAGAAAAAGAAAATAACAAGAAAAGGTTAGACCAAAGCAAGACCAAAACTAAGCAGGGCAAACCTTCCATTTCACAGATCCATTTCCAAGATGTACCCTCTAAGTGACTTGCTTGCTAAGTTCTGGGTGAGCAGGACACCACAGAATTCTCTTCACAAAGGAAACCTGTGCAACAGGTTTGCAGTGTTATATATATTGGAAGCTTTAATTGGTGGGTCCTGCTGATTCCTAAGGTCCTCACAAAGCATCTTTCATTGTCTGGGTATAAAGCACTTGTCTTATTTCTGTGGGTTCTAATCATTGTGCCCTTCATAGCAGTACTCATCTTGGTAGCACCTTCAGAAGTGCTCCTTCTCAGATGAATGGCTGTGTCTATGGAGAGATGATTGCTGGAGACTTGTACTTGCCATCTTGTTACATCCCAAAATTTTGTTTTTCAAGCCAACTCTTTTGTTATTATAGAAAAATAATTTTAAAAACTGGATCAAATGCTAATTGTATTATACATACAGGATAAACTCCCTCCAGAAATCAAAGAATAATTTTAGAATTGTCTTAAAACTGGACAATGTAAAATGAGTATAAAATTCTCTAATGATTAATAAGTATTTTCCTATAAAAACCAAGAAATTCTTTATATTCAGTGTGAATAAATAATAATGATAACCTGGATTAAGAGTATGTTTTTTAAATGAGGATAAAGTAAGTTAAATGCTTTGAATGTATAAACATGTTTATAGATTACCAGATAACTTTTACCTTGCTGTTTTCCACAAGTTATCAAAGCATTAATTTTATTATTCTGGTTAGGTAGGTGATAAAATTAAAATACAAATGGATTAGCTATTAAAAGCCTCATATATGATAAAGTTACATTGATTATTTCATTAAAATTTATAGTTAGCACATCATATATATAATTAATCATATACAATTAACCATAAAGATTAATGGTGGACCCTAACCCTAGAATATTGCAGTTAATATATACTGAATTTTGAAGAATGTATCAGAATATTTATAGTATAATGCCTTATTAAAATATGTCCAAAATGTTTCATGTCCTAATTCATGAGTAGCTGCACAATGGATAGTGTTATGTTTATAAATGCATATCTCGGTGTTCAATAACCAGTCCACATTAATAATCACTCAGTATATACTTAAAGCTAAATACTAAACTTGCATCTTATCTTCCTTTTTAAAACCATGACAACTGCAATAGTGCAAGATCTAAGTAGTTTTTAACTTGGTCCTTAGGGTAAGTAGAGCAGTGAAGGAGGTAAAGAAAGGCAGACTGCAGTTAGTGAGCGTGCTGTCTGTTTTGGCCAGCATTCCTCTTTTGTGCCCTGGTCTCTGGCACAGTGCGTTTCTGGCTACATTTGCCTGGCTGTGGAGCACTTCCTCTCTGACTCACCAGCATGAGTTCTCACCTTCCTCAGTGATCACTTCCCTCATGTGCCCCACATTTTGGGAAGTATATCCTCTGAACATCCAGAACATTTTCACTTTATATATGGATAGTAAGACTATTTTTTTTTGCTGCTAGGCCCTGACACTCACTGTAGTAGGTACTTCATCCTTATTATCAATTAAGTCTCTGGTGAAACTAGATGGAATGCGTAAGTTACTTGAATGAGTTGTACAATGAGATATTTCAGTAGCTTCTCCAGGAGTGAGGATTTCTACATATGCATTGATATACAAAGCATACAAAATGTTCTAATTTTGTATTTAGATTTAATCTTTCCATTTTAAGTTAGGAGAAAAGCAAGAAAGGAAAACTACTGAGCCTCATTATGAAGTACTTGGTCTATACAAAATCTAATTTTTAATACTGTATAAGGAAAAGAGACACACACAAATAAATTTATACTTTATAATCTGATGTTGTTCAAAGTGATATTCCACCATGAAACTTGAATGTGATTCTGGAATTTCTTTTAATTTTTGTGTTTAGATTCTTTCACTCCTCACATAAAGATGGAGCAATATAATATGCATCATAACTCATTTTTAAATGTAGATACTTATTTAATAACAAAGGAAACATTTATTGCCAATTCTGCAGGCCTCTAGAGAAAAATCAAAATAATCCTTGTAAAGATGAGAGAAACAAATTAGAAGACTAAAAAGGAAATAATATAGACAGAATATTCAATTCATTTGTTAAAAAGATATCTGCCTACTTTTTTGAAATATATGTCACTTAGCCTCATTGGAATATTTGATAATGTGCTTATCACTTCCTTGAAAGTTTCATGTACTGGTTTTCCACCAAATGATGCTACTGAGTGTGCTTTGCTGCTTCTTGTTCAGTGGAGCACTTCTCCAAGAACATGCCCTCTCTTCTCTTCTTTTGCAATCATCTCTGGAAAATCACACCTCTAACTCTGTCTTAGGTATTTGCTCTATTCTTGAAAATCTGAATCTACAGCTGTGGTCTTACATCAACAGTCTACCACTTTTTAACTGTGGATACTAAGCAGGATATTACTTTTTAGTTTCTATATTTCAGGTTTTTAAAATCTGTATAATGAACATAATTATAGAAAGTCTAGGCATGTTGTAAGAATTAAACAAGATAAGCATATTCACAGGGCTCTTTAACTCAACATATTCCTCCCCCTCTTACCCCCAGGACCTGTTCCTCATCTATTTTTATATCACCATATTCCCTGTAAAGTAGAACTTTTTAATCTCGGTGATGTCAGTTCCATCGCTGAGTTTCTCCTACTGCTACCCTAGTCATCTATACAAACTCCATTACTCATTCAGGGAAAACTTGTCCTGTTCAAGTTCAGCCAGCCTAGGGAGGAAGTTACATGCTAATGGAAACCACCTATGTGGTAATGACTCAAATTCTATTTTATACTTCTATTTTTTAAAGCCCGGTGCACTGTGTATGCTTTTATGGGTACTTTTTTAACATCAGGTTCTACTCCAAATGACAGATTCACTCATCCTGTGGGCAGGTAGACAGGCCTGAGCTATGGGCCAGTCTAGGGTGATTCAGCTGGTACACTGCCTCTGTCTGGCAGCAGTTTTTCTCCTACATCACAGGCTTCTGGGCACTCTACTCTTAAGCTGTGCTTACAAAAACAAGATAGCACAGAACTCAACATGTATTTCAGTATTATAAAAATAATATGTATTAAATATGTATTAAAATAATAGCAAAGAACAAAGGTCTAACAATAGAAAATTAAGACCATGGCTTTACTTGATGATCTATAACAGGCCATTACAGAGAATGGCACCTGTTCATCTCTGACATCTCTGATATACTCAGTGATATTCACAGTGTTCGCTTCCACAAGGAATTATGTGTGTGTGGATCTTCCTCTCTTCTTATTTTAAGTTTCATTTGTGATTGAAAGATACATGTGTAAGTCGTATAGTGTGATGTTTTGATACATGTACACATTGTGGAGTCATCAAATAATGCTTATCAACATACCCTTTACCCAGTATGTCCAGATTATTTAGATGACTGGAATATCTCACCATAACTAGCCACTGTAGGCATGCCACGGTGATAGAACGCGTCCTGTTTCTCTGAATTGAGTACACTTTCTTTGCAAGCAACTTAAGATTGGAGTTGTTGGAGTTACTTTGCACACCCACCAACAGTCATGTGGACAGAGTGTGAAAAGCCACCGTCGCCTGTAACAACTGACTGGGGCCCGTGTCCCCTGGATTTCTGAGGAGCAGATGTATTAGGAGGTACAGACTGTGGAGAAGGGCTCGCTGTACCGACCCGACTGTGTATCATCATGAGCGCTGGGTCAGCCACTGCTGGGGGAGACCACTGGAGTCTGAAGTTCCAAGGGCAGGCAGAGGACAAGAGGGCAAATGTAAAGCAGGGACCGTAGAACGAACTGGAGTCCGTGAGGCTGGTCAGAGCCCCTGCACCTCTCCGCACTGCCGGCCTCACAGCTGCTGGGGAGCTGCAGGGAACCCAGAGCAGTGTGGGGCTGGCTGCCGCCCCGAGCCGGTCAGTGGAGCGGCACTGCTGACCCGTCCAGACTTTCCGGGCTTCCTAGAGTAGCACGTGCTGCTTTGGCCTGTGACGGCTCATGCCGCGAGTCACATGCACAAGCCAACGCAGCCCACTCGGGGGCAGTGCTTTGGGAGACTCAGTTCATGCTGGAGGAGTTTACCCTTGCAAGGCCGGCACATGGGGCGCAGGGCGTGGTGCCTGCCCACTCCCGGCCTCCCGTGTCCACTTCTAGCCGCCGATGTCCACTCCCTGCCTCCCGTGTCCACTCCCGGCCTCCCGTGTCCACTCCGCGCCACCCTGTGTCCACTCCCTGCCGCCTGTGTCCACTCTCGGTCACCTGTGTTCACCCCCATCCCTGCCTGCACACCCCCCTCAGCTCTGCAGCCTCCCTCAGGGAGACAGCTCTGCTCCTGGTCTTAAGACCACACGCTGCTTCCCTTTAAAAGTGGCATCAGCTTTCATTTATCCTATGAAATGTTCCATAAATCCTATTTAACTGCACGGTGCTTTAAATAATCTTTCAAATACATATGGATTTATACTTGTAACAAAAATAAAGTCCCCTGTGGTGTAACATATGTTAGAATCTCTAAAATAAATATTGTTTTAAAATTCAATCACTCATTGCTTGTAATGCTGAGGAGTGATTAAGCAAAGCTTCAGAGGGGTGTTTGGGGCTTGATGTAATTATACAAAATCAATACACAGCTCTTATAATTAGGATATAACAAAATGCAATTCTACCAGAGCTGAGGGATGAGAACTTATTAAATATTAGAAACTTAAAGCCAAGGTAACGTGATTCACATTTAAATGTATGACACTTTAAAACTATAAGCGTGAACATAATATATTAAATATATACAGTGTGATAATGTATAATATATTACATATATAATATATAGTATCTATAACATAATATATATGTATATGGCCTGAATGTTTGTGTACCCCTAAAATTTTAAGTTGCAGCCCTAGCCCCCATGGAGATGAGTATTAGGAACTGGGGTTAGGAGGACTGATCCTATCATAGGGAGAAGCTCTATGGGTTTGATTCCTGCTCTTCTGAGGAGGCTCAAGGGGGCTACCTAATTCAGCTAGAACACAGCAGTCACAGTGTGGGCTCAACAAAGATACCCGATCCCGTAGCACCTTGGACCTTGGACCTCCCCGTTAGCAGAAGTGTGAAAAATAGACTTCTGTGTATCAGCCTCGCAGTTTATGGCATTCTGCCATAGTAGCCTAAGGGGTTTAAGACCAGCTATATCTTATAAAAGGAAGCCAAACCCACAATTCTCTTCAGCTAGTTCTATCACAATTGTTTGATTGTAATGATACATAGGTATTTTACTTAATTTGGGTGTGGATTTATATGTTATTAATATAATGATACTAAAACATCCAACACTCTAAGATTTCTTTATTTAGGAAAACATACATAAATTGTGATAGGAAAGAAGTTATGATTACAATTAAGCCAAAGAAAAGTGGACACAAATGAATAGCAACCAAGAGCATGAGATTGTATTCTAAGCATAGTTTTAATCTCTTGTCGCAATATGCGTGCTTTAGTTGGCATGTTGCTATTTACAGAAATGTTTCTTGGTTAGCAGAAACCTAATGAGAGAGGCAAAGTGAGTTCATTTGGGTATGGGGAGGGGGAGTCTCAAAGGACTACACATGCACAGTGAAGGAGAGAGGGGTACAGGCGCCTGGCCACTGACCAGCCTAGACCCAGGAATGAGATTCCCGTGCAAGCTTCTAACAGTATTCCATTTCTGTTCGGCTTTATTATTGATCCCTACCTTTTACACTTAGTAATTCCAGTGAAACATTTGTGTACCAGTGGATTTAATAGCTAAATCTATTTATTATTTCTCAATTTTTCCTGCATGTGTTAACATTGTAACACAGTGGTGCCTCAGTTCACAAACTTAATTTGTTTTATGATTTTGGAGACGATGGCCACATTTGTGTTTGTGTGGGAAAGGTGATCATCCACTTGTTTGCAAACCAAAGCATCCATGAACCGAAGTAACACTATACATTTTTATATAATTCTATTTCCACAAACGAGCAATTTCATTTGTTTTGTTTGTTTGTTTGGGGCTTTTTTGGTACTGGGAATCGAACTTAGGGCCTCACGCTTGCCAGGCAGGTACTGTGCTACTGAGGTAAATCCCCAGCCCATAGGAGCAATTTTGAAAGACAGCCAGTCATTCTATTTTATATTGTGGACATGAGTTATGCTTACAGTAATGAGCATAAAGGGAACACAAATATGAAGGAAGCCACACACTCTGATTGTTGAAAGAAATGAAACAGCAAAAGGGCCTCACACACAATCTGTCCATCTTGAGGAGGGACGGGGAGAACAGGGGACTCACAGAGCTCTGAGCTCTCAGAAACAGCTCGCCCACACAGCACAGACTCCTAACACCCTGACTTTATAGTCTAAACCACTGAATACATAGTACAGAACAAGTGTGTCAGCTGAAAATTCAGTCTGTCCTTCTAGAAATAACAAAAGGGAATATATTTATTTACTTTTGGGGCAGTGAAGACTGAATCCAGAGACTTTGCCCTGAGCTGCATCTCCCACCCTTTTCAGACAGGGAGAGTCTTGCTGAGTTGTTACATTGCCCATAGTAGACCCTAACTTGCAGTCCTCCTGCCTCGGCCTGCCAGAGTGCTGGGATTACATGCATACACCACCATACCCACTAAGGGAATACATTTATAAGTAGAAAAACCAATGGTTAGGATGTCATGTTGAATTCTAAGGATACATGGATCTAATATAAATAGAACACTGTATTGCGATACTAGTAAATGGCATTGATACAAATGAGAATTCACGGGTAACATCATGCCCCACTTTATGTGTCAATCAATAATTGAAATCAATAAGCTGATTTTAATAAATTATCTGCTTAAACATCATTCTAAGTGATACTCAGATCAACAGACAATAAAATTTTTATTTCTAATTCTATGAATTTTTATTGTTGATTCAAAAGTTGTTTAGCAGGCAGGAATCTCAGTGATGCTATGGTACCAGTTCCTCTGACCGGTTATGGTCTGTCCTTTACATAATTTCAGATGGAGGCCCATAGTCATTGCTTTAATATTTCTATTTACAGAAGCTATGTAATAAGCTTCCAAATCAGTCTAGTTGTTCTTTTAATGAAAATTCATGTTGAAATTGCTAGTTGCAAGATTTGCAGACACAAATACAATTGCTCATGTATGTTTTGAGGCCATCACTTCCTTACCATTTTAAGTGGAAAGGCAAACTTACGGCCTGCTGCGGGTCTTATTATCGTACTTCAGAAATGACACTTAGAGAAGTAAATAAGCAGCCCTGAAGTTCTGAGATTTTTCCTTAATGGTATCGTTGCCATGGTTACAGCTGAACTGTTATGTAAAGCAAATTGCTTATTGATGGAAGAAGGCTGAGTGGCACCGCAGTATCTCTTTCTGGTTTCCTTGCCTTCATTTCCCACTCTCCTCTTAAGATTAATGGATTTTTGGAGCATTGTTTTGTTTTGAACAAGCTTTGATCCTGTGATATTAAAATAAATGCATTTTATTAACATTGTACCAGCTGAAATTGAATATGTTCAAGTATGATGTGAGCAGCATAAAGTTGTATTTCATACACTCTATGTTTATCAGAATAGAGATGAATTTTTATATTTTACTTATTATTGTTAAAACAGTAAATAAAAATGTGGTTTGACACAAAAATCGTGTTTGTGTCATAGTATGGAGTATTCTGATAATATATTTAATAATAATATAGATGAAACATAAGCATTTATTATGTAAACATTTATAGTTGGGCCATTAAAGGATATTTATAATGGTATACTCAAAACAAAATTTATTTTAAAAATAGAAATAAAAAGGAAATGGGGTGTGAACAATGATAATGATGACTAGTATGGCTGTGAAAAAAGTCTCCTTAAGCATTTATAGTAGAGTAGCTCTTCAGAGTCTGTGTGTATATTTAATATATGTGATTGTCTCCATTGCTATCTTTTAAGAAAATATTTTAAAGATAAAAGTATAACTCATTCAATATTTAATTTTGAAGCAGGAAATGAATATTTATGTCTCATCATCATTACTGCTACAAAAGACGTAAAACTAAGTCTAGCTAACTATTTTCAGCAAAAATGTCATCTATATCACTGACATACACTGCGTTTTTGAGTCGTGTGAAAATATTGCCTGTGCGTTTCCTGGTTGAGCCTGGTTTAGGACTGTTACAGGCGCTCAGAGGAGAGACCGTGACGAATCAAAGTGAGTTATAATTTTATCTTTAAAATATTTTCTTAAAAAGATAGTGATGGAGACAATCATATATATTAAATATACACACAGACTCTGATGAACTACTCTTTATAAATGCTTAAAGAGACTTTTTTCACAGCCATACTAGTCATCATTATCCCTTTCTATTCTAGAAATAGAATTCCTCATTCGTTTCCCAGACACAATAATGCAGAAATATTTGGTATTATATTTGTTAAACAACATGAAATACTTGTAACTACAGATTATTTTAGATTGTTACAGAGTATTTCCAAGGTTAATTTTTGTTAAGCAATTTTTCTAATAATTTTATTTTTAACTAATGATGCCACGATAATGATAATGACCATTACTTTTCAAAACGAACTTTCTTGGAAATTCATTGTTGTTCTTTTTACTCATTGTCAGATATCTGATCAGTTTTCTCACACAATTTTTTATTTTACTTGACCTCTGCCTTCCCTCCAATAGTACCCTCTTCTCCCTTTTAATAAACAAAATTTAATTTACATATTTAAATAAGTATATGTTCTGTTGTGTGTTGTCTTTTTGTTTGTAATTCCTTAGTGACATTAAAAACTTCTTCTGCTTGCTGAATTGGGTGGCGTCCTACTTTGGGTTCCAGGGCTCCAGAAAGCAGATGCATGCAGGAGGCCAGCAGCTCAGCATTTCCACTGGCTGGTGAAGCCCTCGGTGTGACTTGCTGCACCCACCATGTCCTGCCATTGCTTCTTGTCATCGTGCTTGCTTCTTGCCTCTCGATTTACTGTCTATAGCATGGGTGTGTCATCACATTCTGGCAGGTCAATTGGAATACTGCAGGCCTAACACGTGTACAAGGAGTCAATTTCTTCTACAATGTTTCTGAAGTTTTTTTTTTTTTTTAATTTGGTAATAAATGCCATCTGAGAAAAAAATTCCACTTACTCTATTTTTACTAAATTACAAATTTGTTGTTTAAATTTCTATCTCTCTTCAGTAATTCTAGTGTTCCGATGCATTGCCTTTTTTCAAACATGTGCATATGACTTTCCTATACCCTGTCTTCTAACTTCATGACTGAATTCTGCTATGAACACAATGGCAAGGCCTTCATCCTATGTTAATGTCTTTTTGCCACTAAATATACTTTGCCTTTTGCCACTGCCTATAAATGTGTTTGAAATTGACAGTTCTGTTAAATAGTGGCAATAAATATTTTTGGCAAACATGAATTTCTTTTGCATTCATACCATGGTAATCTACCTATAAAGGCCAAATCTTAGAGGAAATCTGGTTAGAAATGGTATCTTCCCGCTTTGCATTGTAACACAGCTTTTGTTCTCTGTCCCTTTATTCATTCTATTGCACATTATGCTTGTTCTTGCTGATGCCCTTTTTCTTCTACTTAATAACAGGTTTCCCTAATGCAATAAGACTTGAGCACATACTTCCCAAATAACATATGTACCGATTAGATATAAATGTAATAGCTAAATGGATGAATTAGATTGTTTAAACAGAACAAATAAGTGAATGAATTAGATTGTCCTTATTTGACATAACAGGAACATCAGTTTTCAGATTAATTCTAGGTACAACTGGTCACAATGTAAAGCCAAAAGAATTACTCTTGGCCTTTTTATGTTATTCACAATGACAATCAATCATTCTTTCAAGGGACTTGGTGTAGTAACATCATGTTTAAAGTAACGGCAAAAAGTCAGTGACAAAAAAAATAGGTTTTTAAAGCTACTAGGTTTTATCGGTGGATGCAGATTTAAACATAGCATTAATTTCAGTTAGGCAATGAGGACCTTAGGATAACACCCTTTGTGTCAGTAAATTTAGCCTGTTGGCTCGTGTTCACATTGCAGACCTTGCTGATGTGACTATTGTTGCTTTTCAAGTGTGCCAGGCCTTATTTTAAATCCAAAAAATGAAGGATTTGATATGATACAGGACATTAAATGTTATACCTTTCACCTTCTGACCTAAATTTTAATGGGGTGACTATAATGGCTATACTGCCTTCCCATTACCGCTGTGCTTCATCTCTCAGCACAGCCTTCTTTAACAAAAAGCTATGCACAACTGTGGTATCATGCACCCGAGGTGGGGGAGATATAACTTAGTGTGAACAATTTGTCACCAATACTCAGGTGAAACAAACATGCTTTTCCAGTGGACAGAAATGTTCAGTGGCGTGAAACCTGTATCCCTGGTATGTCAAAAGCCCCCGCCTTTACTTGTCTTAGGGTGTGGCCTGACAAACGCATAACACACACCAGCAGACGCTTCGGAGAGCCCCTGTGCCACAGCACGGTGACACAGCCATCTGTGGCTGCTCTTGTTTTTAAAAATGTCAGGCTCTGAATGAAAATATCTTAAGATGTAGCCCCATCAAGTCATGGCTTTTAAAACCACAACGCAGATTAAGAGTGATTTTCCTTAGATATTATGGAGGTGCCTCCTTTGGGGACTGCTCAACACAGGAGCTTTTAGCAGCTGATGAGAGATCAAGTAATTTTTTTTCCATGGCTTGTGCACAAAATCACTCTGCATATGGGGAAGCTGCATTCCACTTCAGAAATTAAGGTAATTGCTACTGGATGATCATCCATACACACAAATAGAAAATGAACCCATAACACATCCCAGTGCTTTATGGGCAGCCTTTTACTGCAGTTAAAGAATTGACTTTGGCTTCACACTTTTCGATTAGCATATAAGAACTAGAATGGTTTACAGGTTGAGGAACAGTGACAGATATTTAGCAACATTGTAATGTCTGTGAAGAGATTGGAAGCTGAAGTAAGATATGAAACTTAGGCCTCTGATAGTATTTACAGTAGTAAGTGATTTTTCTCTCTATAAATAATTTAAGCTAAGTACCTAGAAAGAGTGAGCCAGTACAAAAAGGCAGTTTTCAGTCGAGCTTGTCAGAAGGCAGCGCACTTAGGGAGGCTCTGTCGCCTGCCTGATCCTCCACGCTCTGCACCCCAGAAGGGGCCTGCGCTGCGCTGCATGGTAGGAGGTAGGAAGCAGCTGCAGGTGCAGCCTGCGTTTCTTACTATTAAGATGAGCATAGTGTAGGGAGAAGCACAGCATGTATCAGTCAAGGAGAATTTCTGCAGTTCATTAGTCTGGCATTTTTTGTCCCCAAATGAGTGTGTGTTATAAACTTTCAGTTTTCTATCTTTACTTTGCAAAACTATCTGGAAGTTTAGCATAAAAAGGCTACTCTTCTTCCCCCAACCCTAGGATTCTGCTACAGTGCTCGTGTAGCTCCTAGAAAATTGCTTACTAAATTCCACTTCCATTGACTGGGTTCAAGTAACCATAGCTTATATACTACAGAGCCAGAGATAGGAGGAGATATGTTCCTCAGCAGACCGCAGAGTCTGGGAAAAAGTCACCAAAGAATTGGAGCCATGGAGTTCTTCTTGCTCAATTGCATGCCAAACAGTGATCAGTATTAAGAATGAAGTTATTGTCTTATTCTGGAAGCAAATAGAGAATTAAGCACAAGTGATTCTTGAAAACTCTACCTATACTAGTAAAGAGGTAGGAAATAATGGTCTAAATCCTGAAAGAACTTCTGATTAAAAGAAAATTATTAAATGTAATAGTGTTTGAATAAATTTATGATGAGAAAAATAGGATGAAAGATAGTATCATCCAGAATGAAAAGTAGTTTTATATGCTACAAATGGAAACTCTCTCCCCGTAGCCCCAGAGTTGGATACGTCTGTAGCGCCTCTCTTCTTTTCTTTCCTTTTCCTCTCTTTCCACCTTTCTCTTCCCTTTCCACTCCTTCCTTCTTTCTTTCCTCATTTATGGTGAGAGGGCGAATTCTTAGTCTCTAAAACTTCTCCCCAGTTTTAGATTTCAATCTTTTTGTAACTTCCTTCTTAAAATTTGATGTTTCATGGATTTAGAAAACCTCCATTTCCCATATAATATAAAATACAATGTAATAGTAAAAAAGCAACTAGGCATTGGCAATTTTTACCTTCTTAAATGCAGAGAAACAGAACCTGGATAATCTAATCAGTATTTTTGTTGCTGTTTGATTTGCAGATTCAAGAATGGCTGTGTTTAAATTGCCAAACTCAGAGAGCTATCTCAGGACAGCTCGGAGACATGGGCAGAATGCCACCTGCACCCTCTGGACCCAAAGTGTCCCCTGTGCCTGGCCTTGCAGAACCTCCGCCTCAGAAAGCAGCAGCTGCTGCTCAGGGAAAAGCGAAAAAGAAGGAAACAGAAGCAAAAACTGAGGCTGTAAAACCCACTCCAGAGAAAGTAAAAGAAACAGCTTCAAGTGAAAAGACTCCTAAGATTCCCTCAGACCTAAAACAAGAAGAGAGTAAACTCAAGGAAGACAAAGTTTCAACCCTTCCAGAAGAAAAGCCACTGTCCAAAGAGGAAAAGCCACTTTCGGAGGACAGAACGTTAACCACCAAAGAAAAGAAGCCGCTTCCTAAGGAAAAGGAGCCAGCCCTTGAAGAAGAAAGGCCAGCTCCTGAAGACAAAAAGTCATCCCCAGAAGCGGAAGCCCTGGGCCCAGAAGAGGAAGCAAAGCGTGAGACGGTTGAACCTCAAGTGCAAGTTGCCCAAGAGAAGTCCCGGGGCAGGGGTGCTCCCGAGACACCACAAAGGGAGAAGCAACCCCAGGCCCAGGTGGAAGCTTTGCCCCCTGGCCCAGCACAGACTTTACCCAAGGAGGAGGCCCAGACGACCAAGGCGAAGGGGCAGCCACAGGTAGCCGGCTCAGCAAAACCCGAACAGGCCGAACCTGGGAAGGAAAAAACAGTAAGTTGTTCTGCCTAACTTTGCAATCTTATGTCATGTGCTGATTCCTCCCTTAGTGCATGGATTACTCGGGAGAATACAGAGGTAAATGCCTTCACATAATGAATTACATTTTCAGAGAAGTGTGGTTTTATTTTTTTGCTAAATTCAAATAACACTGGCCTTTTGATAGCTTAATCAAGTGTACATACAAGTATAAAAACTCTCAATTGCATTGCTATCAAAGAATGTATCAAAATCGTATCAGAATAGTAATAAATTTCTTAAAGTTACTCTTTGATAGTATAGTATAGTAATAAATTTCTTAAAGTTACTCTTTTCTCCACAATGGACTTAAAAATCAGTATTTCCTTTTAACATAATGCGTTTTTCAATGTTTCTGTTTGCTTACCTTTTTAGTTTTGTGAGAAATAGACATTCCATCCCACTAGAAAGCCATTAGGATGTCATCAAGCCATTATGATGTCATCAAGCCATAAAGTGATGGTCAACAACAAAAAGAATGACTAACAGTGGAAATCACTGTAAACTTTGTAAAGGAGGTTATTTTAACATTTAGTGTGATTTTAACATTCTGATAGGAGTTTTGTTCAGAACATTTAATAGTAAGGATTATCTATAATGCAAGCATAATCTGGAAATATATATTTTTCTTTAATAGAAATTTTTAAGAGCATACTATTTCAAGTAATATTTGTTCATGCAATTGTATTATTGTTAGTGGAACTCTGATTTGTTGCAGCTACAATCTTGAATCATACATACTTGGATACTTTTAATTCAGAGATCAACAATTATTTTTAGGAAAATCAAATATTTTCGTAAAATTCCAACTATAAACTGTATTACAAGTTTGACTTAGTTGTTCCTATGATTTTATTTGTGTATAATTTTTCACATGATTACCACCCCATCTCTAGTAAATGATGCATCGCACATTAACTAAATCTTTGTCCTCGTTTTATGAGTGAGTTCTGTCAGTGTCCATAAAGGCAAATGTCCTGCCTGAAAATTTGAAATCTAAAGTACTCCACAGTCTGAATTGTTTTAAGTATTAATGTGGGGCACAAGTGGGAAATTCCAGCCCAGACCTTACGTGATAGGTGTCAGAACATAAACACATTAAAAACGGTGTGGAATTATTTCCAGCTTATGTGTATTTGTATGAGGTATACATGAAATGTAGGTGAATTTTATGCTTAGGCTAAGGTTCCATTCTCAGGTGGTTCATTAGATACATGTAAATATTCCAACATCTAAAAAAAGTCTGAAATCCTAAGTACTTCTGGTACCCAGAATTTTGGCTGAGAGATCCTCACCCTGTATTGTTTTATTTAGCAGTTGAATGTTTGTACTACTTTGCTGCTACATTATTGCACTGTAAAATATTCAGGAAGATTGAAAAATAAGTCAGTGAAATAAACTAAAGTGACAATTTTATTGTGTATTTAAATATAGGTACATATATGATTCACAATAAAATATGATTAGTAGTAATATTTCAGAGAAGCCATTATGCATTTTGGGTTTTTTTGTTGAAACACAGGATGGCCTTGAACTTACTATGTAACCCAGACTGCCCTCAAACTTGCAGCAATCCTCCTGCCTCAGCCTCCTGAGTGCTGGGATTACAGGCGTGTGCTACCACGCGTGGCTTCTTTATGCATCTTAATCTTGGTATAAAATTTTATATTACATCTCTTTGAAATTCAGCTTCAAAG
This sequence comes from Chinchilla lanigera, assembly GCF_000276665.1. Classification (NCBI taxonomy): domain Eukaryota; kingdom Metazoa; phylum Chordata; class Mammalia; order Rodentia; family Chinchillidae; genus Chinchilla; species Chinchilla lanigera. The sequence goes on from NW_004955410.1 coordinate 3,154,658, forward strand.
TTAAGTTGCATGAACATTAAATTATTCTAGTGTGTTGTTTAGTTTTAAGGACTATGTGTAGCAGACACAGGATACCTCACCAAGTATATATGAGAAATTGAAGAAGTAAATCAAAGGTTGTACTCACAATCTTGATACCTGTTTTCAAAGTATAAAGTTGAACACCAATTATGAAAAAATGTGGAAATTCCACAAATATTAATATTCACTGACAGGTTTGTTCTTCATTTGGAAAATTTTTTAATGGATTACAATGTTCTAATGTTCTAGATATTTTAAAAGCTGGCATATGTCATTTTATGTAGCATAATCATGTGATGATTTCAAACTATCTTCCAAGAGCTATTTCCACACTGTAATTTTCTCTGAAAGATGGGTAGAGCTGAGATAATTTGTCCCTAAACACTTCCTGGGTAGTATACAGCTGATAATCGGCATTTACTTTCTGTCAAAGTATCTAATATGTGGAACATCACTGATAACCACTTTTTATCAAAAAGTTGGACTTGAGAATCCTTCTGTTTTTATTTTAAAAGGTTTAAATTTTATATTCTGCATTTTAAATACATTCACCATGCATTAATCAATAAACCTCTATAAAATAATCTTAGCTACTTCCTGCATTAGTATACCTTATAGTACTTCAGTAATATCCTGAGGCACTCCATCCAATCCTTGCCAACTTATAACTGATGCAGTAACTGACTTTCACATGCACTGCTATCTGTGAATTTATGTAATCTTTCCCTTTAACAAAAACAATTTATTAAAGAAGCCACTCTTCATTATTTTTAATATGCAGGGGAGGTTTTTTTTCAGTAAAATATGTATACTTTGATTAAACAAGTCCGTTAACATTGAGGCTATATCTTTATTGGTATACTTTTTTTTGGAATATTTTATTTTTTACATAGAGACAAGGAATATTATGCACTAAGTACATACCCATAATTTAATTCTATCACTACCAAACCATTCACTACTTATTTGTTCTAATAACTTTTCCACAGACCTTCCACTGTTATTTTCTTTTTTCTCCCAACATTTGCTGGCAAAGGAATGCAGTTTAAGTTGTCACCATATTATTTTCCACATTTTACTTTCATCATATTTCTATGACAAGAAAAACATTTCCTCAAAGAATGTCTTTTTTTATAATTGAGTAACAAAATTCAAGAGAAGATTTAAATATTTTAATTCAATTTAGTCAAAACTGATGAAGTACTGAAAAGCTTATTTGCTGAATATTACTGAAGTTTGTGGTGGTCTCATAAGGCACTGGCTCCAACTCCAAGGCACATCGTGTGTTTTGGTTGCCTTTCTGTATGTAATAATGGATGTAGAGCTAGATCTCAAATTGTTTCCTTGACAGTATCAAACATTTTTGCCCAACTTCGTGTCAGATTTGGCTTAATTTGTCATTATTTTTACCCTGTTATGTTTCTTATGAAAGTCCATTCACCATTTGAAAACATCTCAGCTTCCTTCATAAAGAATATGTGTTGCTTTATTAATTTTATCAACACATGATTCTTTTGCAGCTATATTTTGCCTACTCTGTACCCCTTATGGAAAGGTTGGTTTGATTAAAACTAGTAATAAAAGCCATAGGTATTTTAAACTGAACAGTGAGCTTGAATATATAAAGAGTCACATGAGATGGCTGTCTCTACCTCGCTGCTCCTTGGAGTCCGACTTCCAGGGTTTGCCCAGGATTTCTGTAGACCGTGTGACCTAACACCTAATAAGAAATGAGGCAATACTGGTGCTGATCTATTTAAGATATCGGGAAACTTCATTTTTTGTTTGGACTTTAAAACTTACAATAAAAACGTAAATATTTCCTTGTAGTCCTTCAGCCATTTGCCTAGCATGGATAGCCTCACCCCACAGTGGAGGTCCCGCCCCACAGTGGGAAGTCCTGCTGACTCAGCCTTCTCAGCCCTCTGCAGTCCGGGTCCAGTATAACTGGAAATAAAAACGAAACACTCATTGTTTGCGATTCCGAAACACAGAGAGAGCTGTCCCCCTGCCGCCCTGAACTCAGTCTCTGGTGTGCTGATGTGGCACCTTCACCTCACCTTACAAGACCCATGGGACTCCAGGCCACTGTCCTGGCCCCTCATCCACAAGTCCAGTGGCAGCCACTTATCTGACCACTGAAATGCCTACGTGGAGTAATTTTTAATCAGTTTTTTTTCAAAAATAAAGATAATATTCTTAATGTACTTCTTACTATATTCTTGGCACTGTAAATCCTTTACAGAATTACTGACCAGATAAATATTGTGATGGTTGAGGAAATCAGACAGAAGGACGGGGAAATCTGATTGTGTGCCCCACTCCATAACTTGGAAGCAGCAGAAGTGGGACCGAAGTCCAGTGTGATGGTCAGGGCTGCGCCCATCGCCTTTTTTCTGCTAGGATGCTTTGGCACTCTGCCTTTGCATTATGACAATCCGTTGTCTCCCTGAGCAGCTTCTGCCACAGCCCTACTTTGCATAATTTTTATTTTTAGATATTTATGTGATTTTATTTATTCACTTATCTGTCCCCTCTGTTGTCCATATTATTATTGTATGTTTTAATATTTATTTGTTGTCACAGCATTTTGTTTGTTCAAGATTTTCAAAATGTGTCTGTTGAATGGAACTAAGATTAATCCTGAAAGACAATTAGGAGTATGGAAAGTACACTTTCCTAACTTAACATTTTACAAGTCATGGTGCCACACAATTCTTTTTACTTATATATTTAAGCAGAATACCCTTTAAGGCTATATTTGATATATTGCACTTAAATACTATAGCTGTCTTGATTTCAGAGCCTTGAATAGACTTTAGCATGTTAATTTGTTTAAAGTGATTTGAAAGATTAATATTCAAATCACATATAGCCACTAGATACAGTGACTAGACAATCAGGGTGAGACATAATCAGGTTTTCTGTATGGATATTATGGTGACTAGGTGGGAATGTTTGATCTTTCCCTTCAAGCCCTGTGAATTTTATGGACTTCATCTTTTTTGGAATGTTTCAAGCACCCAGATTAACAACCTATGCAAACAAACTTTGTATAAATAATAAAAGATTATAAATTTGTTGTATAATTTTAGTCTATAAAAAATAATGACTTTGGGAAAATTTACCTAAAATGTAATACATTTGCTTTGCATCTTTTTGTATATAATCTAGAATTCAATTCTTAACACACAGAACTACTCAGAAAACTACTGTTTGCTTTCCGTATAGAAAGATAAAAGCTTCACTGTTTCTGGAAAGGGCACCACCAAACTTGACAGTGCACATATATTTTGGCATGCTCTCCATCACGAGGGATGTCCTGAAGAAGTACTGGGAGAGTTTCATATGGGGCACAACTCATCACTGTCTTTCTGTAGTTCAATAAATGTGTGTGGGATGTTGGATGGAAAAGGAATTCTTCACTCTCTGTTTTTAGTTAGTGATTTGAAAAAGGAATCTTAGCCACTGGAAATTTTATGTAATTGTTTTATATACATAGCCTAGACGAGACTCAAGTAGTCATAATTCTATATATTGGGAAAGTGCCATATATAATAAATTAGAAGTCAGTGTAGTAGAGTCTGTTCAACGTTATTTTAAAAAAAATAGCTAGACGTGGTGGCACACACCTGTAATTCCAGAACTCTGGGAGGTCAAGGAAGGAGGATCACAAATCTGAGGCCAGCCTGGGCAATTTAACAAGACCATGTCTTAAGATTTTAAAAAGATTAGTTGGGAATATAGCTCAGTGTGAAGGCACTGGATTCAATCCTCAATGCTGCTAGAAAAGAAGAAAACCAAGAAACAAATTTTCTTAGAGAAAATGATAACAAACAAAGCTATTTAAAAATATATGGTTAAATTATAGCTGTTCATGCTCATTGCCTCTATCAAGGATGAAAATAAAATTCCCATGAAAAAGATTATACTTGATATTTTATTATTTAGAGGCTGTTCTAAATTGTATTGCATGTAAAAAAATTTTTGATGAATAATACAAATGCCAATTTCCTGACTGTTCAAATGGGAAAAAAATAAAACTAAGTGGTATTTATACACACATATAAACATGTAATTTAGAAAGAACCATTTTATTCAATTCATATCATTAAATGCTATATTACTAAATAGCTTAGTATTCTTCTTAAAATAAGCACACCTCCTTACATTTTTGAAGCAAGTAAGAGAAATTTCTAAATCTTTTAGTCATGTAGATTGTGAAGATTTCAGGAAAATGAACTGAATTAGGCTGTCCTCACCTGCATCTTTTGATCAGAGCCCTCTAGATTTATGATAATTCAGGTACCCATTAAAGATGAATAATTAGAGAAAATGTGATCCAAATTACATACACAGTCTTCTGTGTTTTATCTAGTGTCTCTTATGTGGTCTAATTTCTAATAGATGTTACTAAGAAAGCAGTGTTTAGCAGTATACACCAGGTAAACTGCATCATACAAACTACACTCCTCTTGTAATGCAGATGTCCCAAAAAGCAGGGGATAATAGGGAAAGGGTTAACAGAAGGCCAGGGTTGATAAGCACTTCAGTGTGCCAGTCTCTGTCTGTAACAAAGAAAAGACTTCTCAACAAATTAGTAGCATCTGTAAAGCTGAATATATAGGTCCCAGGAGGCAAAGGACCTGGGCAGTGTGAGATCTGATTGTTCACAAGCCCACAGTGTAAGGCAGTAGGACAATGAACTCTGCTAGGGACTTCATACCGAAAGCTAGTCAGGAAAAACTGACTGTGTGGAGCGGCTGAGCTGGAGATCGATCAGGTAAGGCCAGCCCTGAGAATATGAGGTTCCCGAGGCAAGCTAGGCAAACAAGTTGTTAGGCAGAGGGGTTTCACCTGCCATCAGCCTGCTGAGTATACATATAAACAAACATACTGCAGTTGTTGGGCAGTTCCTTTTCTCCACCGAGTGAGAGGGCTCTGCCTTACCTCAGCTTTCTGCATTTTAACTCTTGCCCTTGGTTCTTCGTAGTCTTCCCCCTAGAAAGTTCTCCAGAGCTGCACTGGAACCAGAAACTGACGTCAATAATTTTTTTCAATATACCATGATAAATAAGGACCAGAAGCTGTTCCTTCTGAATATATCAGCCAGATGTCTTTTGTTGAGCTAACCTGATTTCCTGATCAGCTGCTCCCAACATTTGATCTTAGACCCTGAGAGTGTGGAGAACAAAACATGGTGGAGGCTCACCACCTTAGCACATGGGAAATGAAGAGTCATTTTGGGGGCAGAGTCCTCACTGCAGCATCGCCACAGGCGAATGTTCAGGGTGTGGAGCACAGTGACCTGGGCCGGGAGAACCAGTGGGTACACCAGAGTACTGAGGAAGGAAGGACAGCACAGGCACAGAGAGAAGCCGAGTGGCGGGGGGACAGGTCACAGGGTAGGAATTTGGGTGTTTATGTGTTAGTCTTTTGTCTAATATTTCATTTTCTTATAACAGTTTTCATGTCTAATCCTATTCTCATTGCTTTAAAATATCAGTGGAGCTCTTGGAATCCATTGTATGAAAGTAACTTTTTGTTATGCTCAATGAACTGTTACTCTCGTTTCCTCCATAAGCATGCAGCTTTGTTGCACTGGTACATGGACACAAGGAATACAAAATGGTACTCCAGTTTAAACTATGAAAGATCATTTATCCTGACCTGTTTTTCTCAGACTCCCTACGCTCCTGGTGATGCTATTTACTGAGAGCCAGTGAACGTTGGATGGTCCTAACTGCCTGTGCTGGGCACAAAAGGCATAAGTGTGCGCTCAGTTGTGTGAAATGCAATCCCAGAGGAATGTCTTCCCACCGAGACCATTCTGGGGATTTTCCCAGAGGGCTGCACCCTTACCCTTTCAGATCATAGCTCCTAGGAGAAGGAACTGAAGTGAGTTGGATGCTCAGATCACAGTCTCACCTCCAGATCAGTAATATTTTCTAGAAAGACACTGAAATGAGCCAGGATGGTTCTTAATGATCTAAATGATTAGGCGTTGCTTTGTGCACCAAAGTTGTTAAGCTGTATCAGACTGTTCTTTTGAATGCAGGCATGTTAACTCAGCAGAACCATCTTAACCTGGACTGAGCTCAGGATATATCTTTAGCCATATGTAGTAAAGTATTAGACTGATGTGAAAATAAGTCCAAAGTGAGAATTCAGTCAGCAACACTTATATCTGAGAACTCTGTAGCCAGAAGAAAAGGAAAGAAAGGCAGGAGGGAGGAAGGGTGTTTTGTGTGACATCATTACTTGTGCAACCTGAGGTGCTCATAGTGGCAGTAGATAACAGAGCTTGTGCACACATGCACTGCACACCCACAGAAACTGCCAGAGTTCCAAGCGCAGGTCCAGTGGAATCTCGGCTGCCTTTTGGGCCATGAGAAGGCCCCTGTGCTGGGGGTTGCTTTCCCTCAGACCCTTCTTTCCACTGGGCTGTGGCTATCCTTAAGCTCTCCTTAAGCCTGGCAGCTGAGGAGATCAGTTGGCCTCCTGTTTCTCATGGATGTTTGTAATTAGCAGAGTCTCTGGGGCTGACATTTTCCTGAAAGACCTTGGTGGCTCTTTCGATAAATGGTGGCATCCGCACAGCACAAAGAAAGCACCCAGGGTAAGCAAGTGTCCCAGCTCCTGGGAAGTGCGTGGCCCACTCACAGTAGTCACTTCCTGGCCGGAGGACCTGCCTTCGGTGTGAAACACCAAGTGACTTCAAGGTCAATGACAAGAGCAGTGTGTGAAACAACACTGATGCGGGATGCTGCAATGTGATCCATGAATCTAGAAAAAAAAAACAAATTGAGTACTTCTCTTTAGCTGAACTGATGAGTCAGGACAATTATTGTGTAATTTTTTCAAAGTTTACAATTTCTAAACATCCATTTCAAGTGACAGTAATAACTGTAAGAGCAATACCAAGAATGTGCTGGTTCACAGCACTTAAAGTGTCTTTTAAAGGCAGCGGCTTGTTTGACTAAAAAAGCAGAAACATGAGGTGGCATGTGTAGTGTTAGGGCCATGAGCTGTACGCTGTGTTAGGAAAATTTCCTACCAGCCAGGCAAGCACCAGGCTTATCCTCTGATTGTTTCTCATTTTTGCCTGACCTGATAATCCAGAGAGATTATGCTAATAGAAAATTACTGTGAAAGTTGTTCTTTTACAGTTGTAGCTTATTCCGTAGTAAAGGTACTGAGAAACAGTATTTGGGAAGGAAGGTTAAATGTACAAGGGTGAAGTATTAACAGAAGAAACTCCGAGATCACGAAGTGACATGTAAATTAACAGGTTGGATGAACATTAACTTCTATTTTTATGTTTTGCTCTCACTGGAACTTTAAAGTCCTGGCCTGTTGGTGAGCAGGCTGTGGATCCCTCGTGGTTATGGGGGCAAGGGGGAAGGCGGGTGTACGGTGCCACTATCCTAAGTGTCCCTGTGTCTTTTCCTTCCCGCCAGGAAAAGGAAGAGGACAAGTCAGACACCTCAAGTTCTCAGCAGCCTAAAAGCCCACAAGGCCTGAGCGACACAGGATATTCTTCTGACGGAATATCAGGGTCTCTTGGTGAGATCCCAAGTCTGATTCCCAGTGATGAGAAGGACTTGCTCAAGGAACTCAAAAAGGACTCTTTTTCTCGAGAAAGCAGCCCGCCCAGCCCCACCGACCTGGCCAAGCTAGAAAGCACGGTCCTCTCCATTCTGGAAGCCCAGGGTACTACGCTGGCAGATGAAAAACCAGACAGGAAGACACAACCCCTCGAGGTCTCTGCTGCGCAGCCGAGGGACCCACAGAAAGCGCAGCTGCTCCCCAAAGCCCTGGAGAGGACTGCTGCCCAGGAGGAGCTCAAGGACAGCCCAGAAGAAAGGAGAGATGATTCCAGGAAAGGGGCTCAACAGGGCGTGCCGGGTGGCCAGGGCCCCCCAGAACGGGCCAGGCTGGCAGGGGACAGTCGCGCCTCGCTGGAGGACAGCAGCGAAAGCGAGACCTCGCCGGTGCCCCCCAGGAAGCGGAGGGCCAGCGTGGGCTCGTCGAGCAGTGAGGAGGACAAGCACGAGGCCAGTGCGGGCTCAGGGGATGAGGAGGACTTCATCCGCAAGCAGATCCTGGAGATGAGCGCCGATGAGGACGCCTCGGGCTCGGACGACGACGAGGGGCTGCGGCAGCGGCGGCTGCCCGAGCCCGGGG
>NW_004955410.1:3162965-3196864 GCF_000276665.1 Chinchilla lanigera
GCGCAAGCCCGGCGCCGGCCTGGAGGAGGAGACGGGCCGCCGCCACTCGTGGCATGATGAGGAGGACGAGGCCTTCGACGACAGCCCCGACGGCAAGGCCAGGGAGACCAAGAGCCAGGAGGGCGAGGAGCCGGCGCTGGCCGGCGGGGGCCTGCGGCGCTTCAAGACGATCGAGTTGAGCACGGCCGAGCAGCGGCGCGCCGCGCTGTTCCCCGACGAGGAGCCCGAGCTGGAGATGGAGAGCCTGACCGACTCGCCCGAGGACCGCTCGCGCGGCGAGGGCTCCTCCAGCCTGCACGCGTCCAGCTTCACGCCCGGCACCTCGCCCACGTCCGTGTCGTCGCTGGACGAGGACAGCGATAGCAGCCCGAGCCACCGGCGCGGCGAGGGCAAGCAGCCGCGCAAGGCCCGGCACCGCAGCCACGGGCCCCCGCTGCCCACCATCGAGGACTCCTCGGAGGAGGAGGAGCTGCGCGAGGAGGAGCAGCTGCTGCGGGAGCAGGAGCGGCAGCGCGAGGCGGAGCAGCAGCAGCGCAAGGGCGCGGGCCGCAAGTCCAAGAAGGACAAGGAGGAGCTGCGCGCGCAGCGCAGGCGCGAGCGGCCCAAGACGCCGCCCAGCACGCTGTCGCCCATCGAGGACGCGTCCCCCACCGAGGAGCTGCGCCAGGCGGCCGAGATGCAGGAGCTGCAGCGCTCCTCCTGCTCCGAGTACTCGCCCAGCCTGGAGTCCGACCCCGACGGCTTCGAGATCAGCCCCGAGAAGATCATCGAGGTGCAGAAGGTCTACAAGCTGCCCGCCGCGGTGTCGCTGCGCTCGCCCACGGAGGAGCCGCCGGCTGCGCCCGAGGAAGGCGCTCGCAGGCCGCTGAAGAGCGCCAAGGAGATGTACGAAGACGTGATGCACCGGGCCCCCAGGTACAGAGCGTTCCCGGGCGCCGGCGAGCGGGACGAGGCGTTCGAGAAGGAGCCGCTGTACGGCGGGATGCTGATCGAGGACTACATCTACGAGTCGCTCGTGGAGGACGCGTTCGCGGGGCCGGACAGCAGCCCACTGGCGGGGCCGGAGGAGGAGCACGGACTCGCGCCGCAGCGGGCGCGGGAGCCAGAGGTGAGGCTTGTGGAGCCCCTGTATGAGGACCCGATGCAGAAGATCACAGACTTCCAGAAGGAGCTGTACGAGCTGGAGGGCTTGCATGTGGCTGTGCCTCAGGAAGACATCGTGTCGAGCTCCTACATCATCCCGGAGAGCCACGAGATCGTGGACCTGGACACCCTGGTGACGGCCGCTGGCGAAGCAAAGGAGCTGCTGGACGCCGACGCTGCCTACGAGCAGCTCCTGAGGCGGCAGCAGCTGCCGCTGAGCCCTGGAGCCCCCGCGGGGGACGAGATGCCCGCGGCCGGGGTGGACCTGGACCTGGACCTGGACCGCGCGCCCGACGCCTCGCTCACCTCCAGCGTGCTCTCCGGCGCGTCGCTGACGGACTCCACCAGCAGCGCCACGCTGTCCATCCCGGACGTGAGAATCACCCAGCACTTCTCCACAGAAGACATCGAGGACGAGTACGTGACGGACTACACGAGGGAAATCCAGGAGATCATTGCCCACGAGTCGCTGATCCTGACCTACGCGGAGCCCTCGGAGAGCGCGGCCTCGCTGCCGCCCTCGGACTCGGCGTCGCCCTCGCTGGCGTCCTCGCTGTCCTCGCTGTGCACCACGGACAGCTCCTCGCCCGGCGCCGGGCTGGACGCCGCCAGGGGCGAGGGCTCGGCGGACGTCTCCTCGTCCACCTACCTCCCAGGAAGCGTCATAGACTACCCGGAGGAGATCAGCAGACCCTCGGGGCCGGCTGGCGCCCGGGAAAGCGGGGCCGGCGCGGGTCCCGCCGCGACCTCCGTATCCGGCGCGCCCCCTCCAGTCCCAGAGCCGCCGGGAGCTGAAGCGGACTGGGCTGAGTCTGAGAGAGAGCCAGTGGGAAAAGCTAAGAGGGAAGCCAGCCCTGGGGTTATTCTGGAAGGGTTGGAAGCTTACAGAGATGAAAGGAAGGAGTCTGAGGCCGAACCAAGGAAAACATCCTTATCGGAGGCCGTGTCTGACCAGCCGTTGGCCCCTGCAGCGGCACCCCTGAGGAAGGAGCCGCCGGCAGCGGCACACTTCCCATCCAGGGAGGTCTTGCCTCGCGGAGGCCCACCGTCTCAGTTTCCGCGGGGCAGCCCCTCGGTGTCCTCCCTGCCCGCCAAGTCTCGGCCCTTCCTCCGAAGTTCTTCTCTGGATGTTTCAACCCAGCCTCCTCCCCCACCTCCGCCCCCACCCCCAAACGCACCCCGCCCGCCCCCCCCCCCCCCCCCACCCCCCCGCCCGCCGCACCGCCGCCCACACCCACCTCCCCCACCTCCGCCCCCACCCCCTCCTCCTCCTCCCCCTCCTCCTCCACCTCCTCCTCCTCCATCTCCTCCTCTCTCTCCTCCTCTACCCCCTCCTCCTCCTCCCCCTCCCCCACTGCCCCCACCCACATCGCCTAAACCAACTGCTCACCCTAAAAAAAAGTCCACAGTTGCTGCTCCCCTGACTCCAGCTACCGCAGCGGCGCCTCGGACTGACGCTGTCACTCCTGCAGAGGCGGCAGCCGTCCCTAGGAGTGATGGGTCGCCTGGAACAAAAGTATGCACCCCCGCACCCCCTCCTGTCCCCCCTAAGCCTGCCTCCATTCCCTCTGGACTCGTTTTCACACACAGGCCCGAGCCAAGCAAACCACCCATCGCTCCCAAACCAGCAGTTCCTCAGCTCCCGGGAGCTGTGCAGAAACCGAGGGACACACAGCCCAAACCAACAGGTCCACCGTTAGCTTCGGGCATGACCTTGAGTCTGGAGACCTCCGCGGAGTATACATTGCCTTCCCCCACCTCCCCCCTCTCCCCACACTCCAACAAGTCATCACCAAGGTTTGGCAAGTCCCTCATGGAAACGTACGTGGTCATTACACTGCCATCAGAGCCCGGGACGCCCACCGAGTCCTCAGCTAGCCAGGCAGTTACCAGTTGGCCCCTGGGATCCCCCCCACAGGAGCTGGTTTCCATCGACCCTGTGTTTTCTGTAGTTCCTCCTGTGAGCTCTGCAGAAATCCAGGGTTCTTCCCAGCCAGCCCTGTACCTCGCAGGAGCTTTGGAGACATTCTCAGTTGCCCCTGTGGTAATGCTGCCTTCATTTCAAGGAGCTCCGGCTCCACATTTTCTTCCAGCTGAGGTCTACAAGGCGGAGATTCCAGAACCCAGACAGACCATCGCCAGCATTGGTCCTGGCAGTGTTTCCGTATCAATTCCTCCAGAGCCTCTTGCTCTAGATAACCTACACTTAGAGAAGCACAAGGAAAATGGAAAACTGCCTCTTGTTGGGGATGCCATTGACTTGCGTACCGTACCCAAAGTAGATGTGAAAGCAACTGAAAAATGTGTGGATCTTTCTGCATCTGCTGTGGATGTGAAAAGACAGGCCATGGCAAATGACATTTATGGGAGACCAATGAGTGCCGTCCAGCCTTCTGTCATCAATCTCAGTGCAGCATCATCAGGGGTGACTCCAGTCTCCCTGGACATAGAGACAGTGACAGTTGTTGCATGCACAACTACTGCCAGTTATACCTCAGGCACAGAAAGCCTGGTGGGCATAGAACACATGATCCCAACCCCACTGCAGCTCACTACATCAAAGCATGCTGAGCCCCCATACAGGCTGCCCAGCAGCCAGGCCTACCCAGCACTTAGGGAGGAAGCACCAATAAATTTGTCTCTAGGTCCTTCCGCACATGCAGTAACATTGGCTGTTACAAAACCTGTCACTGTGCCTCCTGTTGGAGTCACAAATGGATGGACTGATAGCATGACCTCCCAGGCAATCCCTGATGGGGAAGTAGTGGATCTCAGCACAACAAAGTCTCACAGAACTGTTGTAACCATGGATGATTCTACTTCAGGTGTGGTGACCAAAATAATAGAAGATGATGAGAAACCTGTTGATTTGACTGCAGGAAGAAGGGCCGTGTGCTGTGACATGGTCTATAAGTTCCCTTTCGGCAGAAGCTGCACAACCCAGCAGCCCGCAACCACTCTTCCTGAGGATCGCTTCGGTTATCGGGATGACCACTATCAGTATGACAGGTCTGGGCCCTACAGTTATAGAGGAATTGGTGGAATGAAAGCCTCCATGTCTGACACTAATTTAGCAGAAGCTGGGCATTTTTTCTATAAAAGTAAGAATGCTTTTGATTATTCTGGCGGTGCTGATGCAGCAGTAGATCTAACTTCAGGAAGAATTTCTACAGGTCAGTATGACGTGGCCACAGACCTGTCCTTGAAATATTATGCTGTCCCTCATCTCATTTCAGGATGAAAATGTCGTCCCCATCCCAGTTTTGTTACATTTTCTCTTTTCTTTGGAGGTTCTGGCAGCATATTTTGGAGTACATGTGCGCTTCTGTTTCTTCGTTTATTTTTTATTTGTCCCAATCAGACAAATTGTCGCCTGCATGTGCCTGCATGTTCGACGTTGCTTTTGTTCTGCACCTAATTAGGTTACCCCGTGGATTTGCATGCAGTCCCATTCGTTGTGTTCGTCAAGATGAGAGGGCTGTCAGACACAAAACCCATCGTTCATGTGAGAACTGGACTATAACTGTACCCTGTGTTTCAGGTGAGGTAATGGATTATTCAAGCAAGACTACAGGTCCATATCCAGAAACACGACAAGTCATTTCAGGAGTTGGGATTAGCACCCCACAGTATTCCACAGCAAGGATGACTCCACCTCCGGGACCCCAGTATGGTGCAGGCAGTGTTTTGAGGTCGTCTAATGGTGTTGTATATTCTTCGGTAGCAACTCCAATCCCCTCTACCTTTGCTATCACCACACAACCAGGCTCCATTTTCAGCACCAGTGTAAGGGATTTGTCTGGCATTCATACAACCGACTCAGCGACTTCGTTGTCCGCCCTGCACCAGGGCCAGCCGATGCCGAGATCCTATTTCATAGCCACGGGTGCATCTGAAACAGACATTGCAGTAACTGGTGTTGACATCAGTGCCAGTTTGCAAACAATTACTATGGAAACTCTGACTGCAGAGGCAATAGACTCTGTTCCCACTTTGACCACAGCATCTGAAGTGTTTCCCCAAGTGGTGGGAGATGAAGGCACTCTTTTAATTGTCCCTGAAGAAGACAAGCAACAGCAGCAACTGGACTTGGAGCGTGAGCTCTTGGAATTGGAGAAAATCAAGCAACAGCGCTTCGCTGAGGAACTGGAGTGGGAACGGCAGGAAATCCAAAGGTTCCGAGAACAGGAAAAGATCATGGTTCAAAAGAAGTTAGAGGAGCTGCAGTCTATGAAGCAGCACCTGCTCTACCAGCAGGAGGAAGAGCGGCAGGCCCAGCTGATGATGAGGCAGGAGACCCTGGCTCAGCAGCAGCTACAGCTGGAGCAAATCCAGCAGCTGCAACAGCAGCTGCACCAGCAGCTGGAGGAGCAGAAGATCCGCCAGATCTACCAGTACAACTATGAACCATCGGGAACGGCTTCTCCCCAGGCACCCACGGAGCAGGCTATCCTGGAAGGTCAATATGCAGCCCCTGAAGGCTCTCAGTTCTGGGCCCCGGAGGATGTGACCACCACAGCTTCCGCAGTGGTGGCCATCGAGATCCCCCAGAGCCAGGGCTGGTACACAGTGCAGTCCGATGGGGTCACCCAGTACATCGCCCCTCCTGGCATCCTGAGCACTGTTTCCGAGATTCCTTTGACTGACGTTGTTGTCAAAGAGGAAAAGCAGCCGAAAAAGAGAAGCTCGGGAGCCAAAGTCCGGGGCCAGTATGACGAGCTGGGTGAGGGTGCGGCAGAGGATGCCCGGGGTTTTAAAAAGATTGTGGACAGTGGTGTCCAGACAGATGACGAGGATGCCGCTGACCGGAGTTACGCCAGCAGGCGGAGGAGGACCAAGAAGAGTGTGGACACCAGTGTCCAGACTGACGACGAGGACCAGGATGAGTGGGACGTGCCCACCAGGGCTCGGAGGAAAGCCCGCGTGGGGAAGTACGGGGATGGCGGTGCAGAGGCAGACAAGACCAAAGCCCCCTCCAAAGTCACCAGCATTGCCGTCCAGACCGTGGCCGAGATCTCTGTGCAGACTGAGCCCGTGGGAACCATACGGACACCTTCCATACGAGCCCGAGTGGATGCCAAGGTAGAGATTATTAAACACATTTCAGCACCTGAAAAGACTTACAAAGGGGGCAGTTTAGGATGTCAAACAGAAGCAGATTCAGACACACAGAGCCCTCAGTATCTCAGTGCCACTTCTCCTCCCAAAGACAAGAAGCGCCCAACACCTTTAGAGATCGGTTACTCATGTCACCTCCGGGCAGACTCCACCCTGCAGCTGGCTCCTTCCCCGCCCAAATCTCCAAAAGTCCTGTACTCACCCATCTCACCACTCTCATCAGGCAAAGCCTTAGAATCAGCCTTTGTACCTTACGAAAAGCCCCTCCCTGATGATATCAGTCCACAGAAAGTACTGCATCCTGACATGGCCAGAGCTCCCCCAGCAAGTCCTAAGACAGCCAAGATGATGCAGCGGTCTCTGTCTGACCCCAAGCCTCTGAGCCCAACTGCAGACGAGAGTTCCAGGGCTCCTTTTCAGTATACCGAGGGCTTCACGGTAAGAGTGTTTCTGTTCAGGTAGAAGACAGTGTGTGTGTTGATGCTAGTCGTGTGTGTGCAGACTTAGCAGGTAACCGGACAAATCGAGCACAAAATTCCAGGGGGGACTGTTACTCTGCAGATGTGGGAAGAAAATAGAAAAGCATGCCTTTGTTTAACACCAGAGGAGCGAAACAGATGAGGCAGAATGAGAAAGTTCATTCTTTCATGATTTGATGAAGTTGTGAGTTTTGTTCTAATGTAGAAATCCTCCCAATGTCCACTGTAGACTGATTTCAATGATATAATTTAAATGTATTCCCAAGCATAATAGAATACACATTGAGTATGAGCAGATAGGGTGATGGGTGACTGTCTTCGTTACTTCTCCCTCATTGCTGAGACAAAATACCTAATGCCCTAAATTAAGGAAGCAAAGGTTTATTTAGCTCACAGTTTGTGGAGGTTTCAGTGCTAACACCTGGCTCGAAGGCACGGCGGGATGGCACAGGAACAACTCTTTAGGGTGACAGAAGATAGCAAAAACAGCAAAAGCACAAAGTGGGGGGAGCAAACCTCCTTTCCCTCCTTATATTGTGTGCAGGCTACCTGCCCACACCCACACCATCTTGGTGCCCTCCTCTTGCACAGGCCCAGGATGCAGAACTGCTGAGTCACTTAGCCAAGCCTCTAGACGCCTCAAGTTGACACAGTGTCTCAACCATTACAGTAACCGTACATTTAGATGATGGGTACTGCAGTCCCCTCGTGGGAGTTTGTGGTGGGCATCTGGTCTGTGTGCTCTGCTCTCAGACGCAGCATTTGAGAAATAGCTTAGATCCTTTACTGGTCAGAAGAAATGGTTTGTGGCAGATAAATCTATAAGGCGTCATCATTGTTCATCCGTACTTATTTGGTTCCCGGCAAATTGCTTAATCTAACTTCAGCTGAGCCTTAGTCATAGCAATTAGAGAAGCAAAAAAGAATTTTTACATTTAAGTAATATAGTTTAATTATTTTCTAAAATCATGGATATGCTTTAAGGGAAACAACATTCAGAGATATGTTAACCATATTTATGAAGATTACTATAACTGAGAATGAAAATAATCACCCTTAAAAAGTACATGATAAAGAAAATCTAATATAGAACTATTTAGAAGGTTGCTGATAGGTACATTAGTTGAATTTAGAACAAGCCTTCTATTCAAATTAGAAGAGCCCCTAATGCACTAGTTTCTGAATGCTAAAGCTTTTCAGTAAATATTTCTGTAGTATTGCTACATTTTCACTGACCAATATGTGCTTAACATTGGCTATGGGCTGAAAAAGATACCATTAGCTCTAACTGTAAATTAATTTATAGGTATATAGACATATCAATCACCATGCTGATAAATACATTAATTCATTAGTTTTATGATGGAATTTTGTTATGTTCTTTCTTAAACTGTGTATCTTACAATTAAAACGAAGGTCAGGGATCCCTAGTGAACTGAGATTCCACTGAGTCCATAGAGAGTTACGTTATACATAACTTTGTTTCTGGAATGAAATCTCCTGTGAAAAGTAATTGCCAATTCAGTTACAATAAATGGGCATTTATTTTTGTACCTCTGGCCTATAAATGCACTGAAAGAGTTATACAGAAAATTCAAAACTGTTTTGAACAGTATGTAAAAAGTAATACGCCAGGCTTCTGACATTAGAAAGAATAGGCTTTTCCAGTTGGTGTATTGATGATTTACTTAATATTCCTGTGCCCTCAATCAAATGAACTCAGTTAAGCAAGACACTCAAGTTATCAATATATTTCCTTGCAGTAGTCACTTTGAAATTGGAAGTATGCAAAGAAAGATACAATGAGCAGTAGAGGCTGTATTACCAATTATGAAAGCATTAAGTTACTGATATCTAGTGATAACCTAAGCTGAGTAGAATTACTAAGTGTTACTGAATTCGAAACACCGTGGGTGTTCAGAGCTCAGATGCACAACACAGTAGTTCTTCCAACTGGCCGAACTCGGTGCAGACTGGGGAATGCCAGTGTACAAGCTCTTTCACTGTGTTGTAGCATGCAAAGTAGACCATTTTATACACAGGGACAGTTTCCTATCACTTTAGGTACTTTAAGATGTAAATTTTATAATTAGTTTCTATCAAATATCTAGACAGATATTGATTCTATTTTAAACTAATTTCTTAATTGTCAGTGTGGCTAAGAATTAAACTAAAAAATAATTCCCTAAGTGATAGTCACCATGATATAAATTAAATTTAAGAAGTCTAGCTGAGTACTGTAGATTACAGACTGAATTTTCACAGGCCTTCAGAGTTGGAAAAAAATGTCACCACTCCATAGGCCCCGAGGCCAGGCAGAAGGACACTTACTGCTGTGTGAAAGATAGGGATGCCAGTGGTGGCGGACCTTTTAGAGCTTTCAGTGATACACGGTGGACTCCTTCCACTTCGGTCTTTCTCGTAGTCAGTTCTGAGATACAGTGGGAGTGACTTTCTGGATGGACCTCAGATTGTGTCACTTTCTGCACCAGCCAGGAGGGCGTCAAATGAGGCTGCTTGAGACATTGCTCAGAAAGGCCCACTGATGGCACCCGTGCCTCCTCATCTTACCCTCATCCTGTCCTGTGGGTGAACCACTCAGGCCCATCTCAGCCACACCGGGACCTCCCAGCAGATCTTCTGGTGTCCCTCACCCTATGTCAGGTTTCTGCTCAGGCTTCCCCTCCACAGAGACCCCAGAGTTCTCTAAAGTTATGCCTATCACAGTGAGTTCACTTTTGACCCTGCATGTATGCAGATTGCTTATTAAATATGTTCTGCATTTCATTTTTTCCCACTAGAACATAAACTCAATTTATTTATGAGAAAGAATTTTTTGGTTCATTGTTGTATTCCCAGTGCCCAGAAAGATACCTGACTCATCATAGGTTCTCTATAGTAATTATTTAATTGCATAAATTAGTTATAGATAACTCTGTCAAGCTGTTTACATTTTGGAGGACTTCAAAAATTTGTCCCCACCCCAAAAAAACAAAACAAAGCAAAACAAAATTTGAACCACCTTAAACAAAAGCAAAAGCAAAATAAGTTCATCCTCCTAGTACACATTTTGTGTAATTCAGTGTTACAGTATTTCCTCCTGCTGTCTTCTCTTTGCTCTATTTCCCCTTGTTGAATGTATAACTGTATACTCTGCCAGGATTCATCTGAGTGCAGTATGTTCACACGTGTCTATGAATTACCTCTAGCATCCTGTCTAAGATGAATTTGCAAACCAGAGCATGAAACCAGTTCTTCATGCCCATTCTGTTTCTTCTGCACAATGCGACTGGTCCGCATCAGCACAGTGGGTCACCAGTAAGTTTAGGAAGGAAAGTTAAGCAAGTGCCCTGCAAAGTCGGGGAGGAAGGGACAGGGCCCACTGGGAGAAATGGCAGTGAAAAATCGAATACTGTTGCATGACAGTGAAGAGAGGCTGTTCTGTTCTGGATTCATCACTCGAAGTGCAACAATTGTAATGATATCTCCATCAAGAAAAGTGGTACATTTCAGGTAGTTCCTGTCTTGTTAGCAATGATACCCACTACTTTTTGTGCTAAAAATGCTACATATAAAATATTCTCACCTCTGTTGGGCACAGACTATTAAGTAGTAGAACTGTTTTGTGCTATTTTCATACCTGTTAAACAGTTTAAGAGGGTTTTTCTTAAGTATTAAGCAGACCCTTTATTAAAATCCTTTTGTTCTACAGTTTAAGCCAGGATCCTATTGAAAAGCAGATGGTATTCATGAGCTGATTGCTGTAAGAATGTGTTTTGCTTCACTGGTAGCTGTTGTGATAGCTATTTTTAAGATATTTTTTGGAACCCTCCAGTGTCTGTTTCTGAGAGTAATTTCCATAGCCTAAATTAAATTTTATTTTTGTCAAACTGTCTTATATTCTCCCAAAATAGAAAGATTTAAGGAATAAACGTCATGATCCCCAAATTGGTTATGAAAAATAACACATAGTAGGAGTTATTTTTCATTTCCCTTTTTGAAATCAACATAAGAAATCAGTCTATTAAGATTTTGACTAAATCATCTGTTTTATAATAGTAGTTTTTTAAATATGCCGTAAAATTTTTAATGTCTTACATTTCTTTATGGTTAAAATTTTATACCATGAAGTCCAACTATTGTAAAATTAGAATAGGATATACTATTTTGAAGTATTTTTCAATATAAATAGCAATAAAATAATTTAAAGTCAATGATTAAGAGTATATTAATAATGACAAATAAATGCATATATATATAAGTTGTCAATGAGTAAAACCCAGAACATTTTCATGTTATTCTCCATTCACTGTTTAATAGTTAATATTTGCTGCTTTGTTATAATCAATTTTTAGAATGAATTTTTAAACAAATCTTCAGATACTGAAGGAAAGATCATTTTTGCTATTCTTTCCAGACATCCATATTTCATAATGTGAAAGTGATTCTAAGAAACACATTTATATTCCTATTGTTCCATGAAAGACCTCTCCCAAAAGGTCACAATGAATGCTCCAATGTGCCACTTTAACAAAAGGAAGTTCTGGTTCACCAAGCATTGATTATTACTGGCATAATTTATTAAAATATGACATTCTTTAACATTATCTTCCTAAGTATTTCATCATATTGATTTCCCACCAATTCACTTCATTTTCTATTTTTGAATAGTAGTGAACTTTATATTTGGCTAGAGAATAAAGCTATACACACAGTCTCTCTAATATATCTCCTCCAAAAACACACACACACACACACACACACTACATGCACATACCATATGCACACACTATTGTGTATGTTTATATTTCTACAAATTACTAATTGCTTAGGATTTAGTAATATGCTGCATTAGCTGTTACTGAGGAAAAACTGAGTAGACTATGATGATTATAATATAAAAATCAGGAAAAGTTAGGGGCACATTTTGAGATGTTATTTATATAATAGCATTACAGTATGTTCCAGTAATTGACATTTTCTTACTCTATACAACATCACATATGTATGTATTTTAGGCATATATCTATAAACATGTACATAATACACATGTAATGCATAAAATACTTAAAGAGTTTTACAACCTTATGTAACTAAGCAATGTTTCAGTTAGAGGGTGGTGGGACCAATCTGTAATACCAGCACTTTGGGAGACTGAGGCACAAGGACCACAAGTTCCACCCCAGCCTGTACATCTTAACAACTTAGTGAGACTGTCTCAAAATAAAAATAATAAAAAATCCTGGGGGTGTAGCTAAGTGCAGAAACCCTGGGTTCAATGTCCAGTAGTTCAAAAAAGAAATCAAAACAAAGCAACAAACACAGGGTGTCACCTGCTGCTGCTCAGTGGAGGTACAAATCTTCATTTTCTGCCAAGTTTACTTTTCTCTCCATATTTTAAAGATGAGAATTCTGAAGTCCAGGTCAGTGTCCCCCATACAGTGCACTTGGCTACTATCAATTTCCTTTGCATTAAATAAGCCCAGCTAGTTTCATAGACTTTTGTTTTGGAAGGGTTCTCTATATGGAATTATGTGTAGAGTTTTAATCAGGAGAGCACTAGATAAGGGAACCTAGAGTAGGTAAACTGAGTCTGAAATGGACTAGCTAAGTACTGAGAGGTAGTTTAACCTGAAGTTATCAACAGTAAAAATTTATTTTAATTTCACCTTAAGAACAAATTGCAAATGATTCAAATTAAAACAGTTGAAAAATTAATTTAATCATTGAAAATAAGATAAATTATTAGGAACAGCTATTTCAGTATTTTTGGCTGACAAAACAAAGAGTGCCTATAATTATATGAGATGACAGATTAAAGCTTAGCATTATGACAAACAGAAATTTAGAAGACTTGAATCTGAATGTGATTGTCCTTGTCATTCCTTCTCTCCTTTGTTCTCAACAGAATGATTAAATAATAGTGCATGAAAAGAATACAGACATTTTTCTGCCTCTCTGCTAAACCATTCTAAGTACACAACACATCACTCTTGATGGGTTGGCGCACATTTTCTTCTTTGATCTTTCGGTGGGATCTTTTAGTGTGACAGGGACAAAGGCAAGTCGCCACTGTTTTTTCTAACAAAACTCAGCTGTAATCACAGACAACCTTAGTCTCAGGGGGAAAGGCTACTTTATAGTTCGGTCACTTAATTCTTCAAACCTTGAGCTGAAACTATTTTGGAGTGTAAAAATTTTCATCATATTTCATAAACAACTCCATCAGAACTTTAAATTTCCTTCTGACATAAATGAATGGCGTGAATTTCTTCATCATGACATAGGTATTAAAGTGGCAGAAACGGCTCCAACAAAAATGAAAGTGGTGTTGTATTTGGAAAAAGCTTCTTTACTGGTGGTTTCAACCAGTTCTTCATTTATGGTAGGTGTTGATGCCAGTCATTGCCCATTCAAATACCCAGCAAGCAGAAATCTCAGATTTCTTTGATTACCCATTTGGAAAATAATTTGGTTATCCATTCATTTCTACCCTTGTTCTCATGGTAATGACTGTGTAGATCTAAGAATCAAAGGAAATATTAACCATTTAAAATTACATTTATTAAAGCTGCTGTGCTTTTATAAGCCCATCAGCTTTATCTTCTAGAAAAATCAGTAAATTATTTCTTGACATTAATTTAATTTTCCATCCCTTAATGAATTCTCAGTAAATAAACAGGAGCTTCTGTAGCTTATATGGAGTATGGGTCATGGCCAAGTACTTTACAAGAATGCTTTGCTTTTAACTTAGTTTTGGGGGAACTGTTTCACATAGTTTAGGTTTATGAAGAAGAAATACTTCATATATTTGCAGACGTGTAGACAAAAAAATTTTAACTGCTTTAATGTCATGTTTTCAGGTTGTGTTCTAGGCTAAGGGGTAATCACTCAATGAGAGAAAAAATAATAGAAATTTCTATGATTTTGTGGTTAGGTGTTAAAAGAATCTGAAAATAAAATATATTTGTTATTCCACCATGATTTAGTGAGTGGTTTGGGACAGTATGAAAATGATGATTATATTTGCCATAGGCTTTCATAGGTAATTATTAAAACATTTTTCATAATTTTTAATGATCTAGTACTCTGGAGGTACAACCTGTAGCAGTCAGAAATCTAATATTTCATATCCAGCCATGTAGCATGATTAGAGTTACTCTTTGTCATATGTAAAATAGAGTTAATTTTGTTCTGATGAGACAGCCAATATATAAATACTTCATAGAATCACTGGAATGACTGTTATCTCTTATTATTCTTCAGTGCTTTGTCCTCAGTGCTATAATTCACTAATAGGCAGTACTGCAATATTTAGCATCCTTGTGTATGAAAGAATGCGGAAGAAAAGGATAGAAGAAGAACTTTTATGTCTTTGTTTACAGTTATGTCTTAGGATAAGTTGTAATTTTAATTCTCAAAAATTTTTCTTAGCTTTATTCTATTTTAGGTTACCTATGTACACCATCTAGCCCACTTCCTGATAAAAGACTGTAGTCATTATCTTGTTGTGACACATAAACAGTTTGGCTCTGGAGGGAAGTCCATTACTTGGGTGCACATTTAGCAGTCAGTATCCTCATTCAGCACCACCGTATACAGGTCGATGTGTAGAAAGTGACAGCAGACCTGTTACTCCAAACTGTCCCTTACCGTGTTCCATAGCTGTTCAGTGCTGCCAGTACCTGTGAGCCACTGCATGGCTGCTTTTGTTCTCTCCAGGAGGGCCCCATGCTGCCCAGCCAAGGGCGCGCGGCCGGAGCTGCCCCCATGTGTTCTGAAGAAGTGACTACAAAAGATTAATTTTGAATTTAGCAATAACTTCAAGGTTAAATGGAAAGGAAAGGGAGGTCAGCAACAACGTTAAGCACCTTTTCTCCTAGCAAATAATCTAGAAAATGGAATGAAGCAAAATTAAATACATCTACATTCTCACCTAGAAATGTGTTTTCCTAATGTAAAATATAGAAATATAATGTGTTCTGATGATATTGGCCCATTCCAAGTCCTCATAGATCTTTGAAGAAAACACTGCCTGTGTTTACATATTGCAAAGTCTAACACAGGGTCCAAAGCCATGACTCTTTAATGTCCTATCCTTACCACTGCCTCTGACTAGATAGAGACAGACAGACAGACACGGAGGATAACTTCGTGGTCACTGTAACTCAGAAGATCCACTCTATAGTGGTGTGGCTGGATTAACTGATATGTTAAAATGTACTTTCTTCTTGTTATGAGGAATAATGACAAGTATTCTTGCTCTTTAATCACATGAGGGTAATTCAGTGTTACACTCCAAATGCTGTACAAGTGAAATGCAAGAGTAAAGTCTGGGTCGATTTGGCTCATTGCCCACTGATGAGAAGTCCCTCCCCATAACGGTGCCTAAAACAGAACCTGCTGGTGGCTAAATATTTGTTAAGTATGAAAAGGAAAACTATGAACTTTTTCATATTTACTTAACACTGAGCATGCAAGATATGCAATGAGATACTATTGTCAAATTCAGATAAAATTTCTAAAAGCATATCAGAGCATAATGTCTCAAATGAGAAGTACA
The DNA here is from genome assembly GCF_000276665.1 of Chinchilla lanigera. NCBI lineage: Eukaryota > Metazoa > Chordata > Mammalia > Rodentia > Chinchillidae > Chinchilla > Chinchilla lanigera. The sequence continues at coordinate 3,178,269 of NW_004955410.1, forward strand.
TTTTACAGTATTCTACGTACCACTGTACAGAAACTTTTGGCTGATAATTTTGAGCATCTTTTCTAATACTTTTTGGCCATTTGTGTTTCTTAGTTAATGACTAAGACCTTTATCTGTTGTTTAATTAGATTCTTTAGGGACAGTAGTTTGTAAAAGTCATATTTTAATATTTATGTGCCAAAACAGCTAATGAAATAGTCTGTATTTTAACATATCAGTTAATTGGCAAATGAACTTGTATAATGATTTCAGAAGGGTACTGAGCCAAACCATCTGATTATGAATCCCACCTAAACCACTCTATTTATTTCTCTAGGTAATAAAGAACTATGACCCCATACAAAACAGATTAGTGAAGATTACATATATCTTACAGGGATCTACTTTTTTAAATTTATAGGGAATAATACACTCACTCAAAAAAAAATCACAGAAATATCAAGGGAGACCATTTGACAACTGTTTCTTACCAAAGAGCCTCACAATTTAGACTCATGATGTTGTCTCCAAGCACAAGTCATTGTGTATTTAGATTTTGAAAGCGTAATTGTTCAATGTTTTGTGAACTTGTTGGGAGTGTTTCTTCATGTCTTACATAACAAGAATGTGCAGGAAGTGGAAACAGTGTTGGCCTCTCCCAAGGCCCAGGCAGCTCGGAACTGGGCCATGTGCGAGGGAGGCTCTACCTGCTGCAGGCTGCTGGAGAGTGCCCAGGGCACACTGTTTGCGCTAATGTCTCTTCCTTGGGAAAGTAGCCAACAGGAGGAACACTTGAAATAATTTTCGCTGAAAAACCTAAGGTAAAAAATTGAAGCTCTCATGACAGGTTTCCACAGACAAAAGTACTATGGTTCCAGCTAAAATCCTAAAGTATTCTGGGGGCAAGGAAGTGAACCTTAGAGTTTCATTAATAACCTGATGGCTAGTCCTCTTTCTTGGAAGCGGTGCAAGCACTGGTCCAATCTTACAAGGCAGGAAGTGTCTGTCAGACACGGAAGAGCTGAAGCAACAATCACAGAGTCTGTCAGAAGGAACACGCCCCACACCTGGAGAATCTGAGCCAGTCTGTCTCAGCAGGGGCGCAGGCCTGTGTACAGATGCTCATTCAGTAGGGAAGGCCAGTGAGATATTAGTTGTTTATGTCCATACCTCAAAGCTAATTTTAAAATATGAAAATGTAAAAGAGTACTGTTGTGGCATGTGTCTGTAATTCCAGCACTCTGGGAGGCCGAGGCAAGAGGACTGCAAGTTCAAGCTCAGCCTCAGGCAACTTAGCAGAGATAAAAAAAAAATAAAATAAAAAACAAAAAGGCCTGGGCATCTAGTTCAATGTGCAAATACTCTGGATTCAATCCTCAGCACTGTGCGGGAAAAGAAAGGAAAGGAAAGTGCCAAGATTTCAATGACTCTTTTTTTCTCTCCACTAACACCTTTGCATCCACAGTGCCATCAGGTGTGCTTCGTCTGCCTGCATCCTTGTCCTTTGACTACCTTTGTGTCAAAGCTGAGGTCTCACACCAGAGTCCTCTACGTCCTGCCACGTGTGTGACAGCGGTGGCTGGCACCTCCTCGCTCTCTGCTCTTCACCCCGAAGTTCGTCTCTGGGGATCCTCAGTTCCCCGGGCTGTCTGACTTTTCCCATAGTTGCCTTCAGATATGGCACGCACTCCGACGTGTCACCGTCCCTCTTTGCTGCCTCCCTCGTGTTTGTCCCTGTGATCACCACCCTCATAATCCAAGGCTGACCACAGTAGCTGTCCCCACTGCTCATTTACCTCGCAGCACGAGTGAGTGCGGTTATTGTGGTCTTCTCTCCTGCATTATGCCCCTCATCACCTCCGCAGGTAGCCGTGGGGTGGGAACACTGAATGAAAGGTCAGCTGCACGCTAGTATAAGCTTGGCCTTCTCAGCCTCCTCTCTGGTTTCCTGTCCGGCTCAAATCCCCTGTGGTCTGTCTCAGTCCTGTGGGCACGTGAAATGCCTCTGCGTGCTGGTCACCACATCTGCAGCCATCTTCATGCGGGCAAGGAGTGGCCTTCGCCTCTGCCCTGCGCCGTCCTCCTGTCCTCCTCACGTGCAGCCCTAGCGCCAGCTGACTTCATGATGTCCACAGCTGCTGCAGTCCGGTCAGCCCTGCATCCTGGGCCCCTCGCTGTGAGTGTCAGCTGAATGCAGTGGCTGGCTTTCAGTGGGCAGAGGATGGAAAAACAGTGAGGTCGCTTTCCAGATAAGGTGACAGAAGGGCCCCCTGCCTCCTTGCTGTACCACTCTTTGACCTTCCTGGCTTCGAAACCCTGAAGCTCCCCCAGCCCTAGCCACTCCTGGTCCCCAGCCTTGGAAGGCGGTTGAGCTGGCCTGGATTAACGGCCTGCAGTGAGACAGGACAGCCAACAGCACCAGTCCAGGGCACTGAAAGTTCTGGTGAATTATTATGTAGCACTGGACAACGAACAGTCTACCACTTTAGGCTACAGTCTCAAGTGCTCTGTCTGCAACTGTGACCCTAGAAATGGTTCAGCTCAAATCTGTTTCCTTGGCTCAAACTCTGCCACATGCAGCAGTGTGAACCTGAGTAAGCTGCCTGAGCTAGCCAGGCCCGATTTCCCATCTTCATAAAGCGAGGATAATGACAGCGCCTGTCTTGTAGGGCTACTGTAAACTGAAACAAGCAGTAGACAGCCTAAATCCTCAGTGCCTGGCCTGTGCGAGCTGTGCCCCTCCTGCTCCCACTCTGCTGCATCTTTTCGTCCTGGACTGTTCAAATTACTCTTAGGGGAGTTTCCTTCTTCTACTTTTGTTCCCATCCTACTCACGCTGCATTTTAGCCAGAAGGCTTTTCATGTGCGAATGTTGTGAGTGTAGTCTGCCCTTCAGTGTTTCCCCATGGAATTAAGCTAAATGTAGGAGCTGTCTACATAACTAGCAGGACACTGCTTCTTTCTAGATCCGCTAGTGGCATGGCTGCACCTCCGTGCTCTGCATAGGTGCAGTTTGTGGAGCCCCTGATGTTCTCACCTGACTCTGGACCTGTGTGAGTGAGCGCCCCTGTGCCAGTGCCCATTCCCTGGCACTTAGCACATTTATCATGAACACCTTATGGTTCATTATCTGCATCTCTCCCATGGGGTGAGGGCCATATGGCTCTGACTCACTTTGTTTCCCTGAGGTAAAAACAATGCTTGCTTCTCACAGAGGTGGGTGCTGAGTAAACATGAGCAGGATGATGAGGTCCCGCTCTCACACAAAGACTGAGCTGCAGGGATGGCAAGCAAAGGAAAGACAGGGTAGTTTTGGAAATAAGTTGGGAGTAGCAAGGCCTGTGACTCTATAAGGAGAGATATAGAACGGTGATTCTCGTGCATATCATCCCTTCACATACACCCCAATCTGATTAAAATACATGTTCTCTGTCAGTAGTAGACATAGCTGTGTAACAAAAATATATTTTAATATGTAAATGTGTACAAATACATGTATATAGAAATGCAACACATAATATAAAAAGGAATGAGAGTTTAAAAAATAACCACTTTCAGAGTAAAAAAAATAGTTTCCCAGTCTCTACATCCAGAACTGCTGTTTTGGCTTCATTTCTTGTCGTATCTCTCTTATTTTCTACGTTCACTCCTGTATTTTTAAGCAGGCTTTCTCTTTTCCTCTTCACTCATAACTGTAAAGATTCCATGTGGTTCTGATTTGTTACCTTCCCCTCCACCCCAGCAATCTGGTAGAGTGTCTGTCTTCTCATAGGAAACACAGTCAGAAAAGTACATAGTGACTTTGTTGCTAAGGTCATGACGTGGAAACTCCACGTGGGAAACATCCTCAGACTTTTAAGAAGCCCACAGCTTGACCACTATCATTTCATGAAAGATACTCTCTGTTATATTTGGGTAAAAATTAAGCGTGGAGGTGAGAAACCAACATCTAAATTAATAAGTAAGAAATTGCTACAGAAGTTAGAGTTTGTGCATTAAACTTTAGTCACATTGCACATTAGTCTACTTTTCCCGAAATAAGTGGAGTGCTTTTTCTTATGCTAACATTCACCATCTGAGCAATTGGGTGTCTGTTAAAGTTCTTTGATAAATTTTAATAGTAAAATATACTATGTGCATATTTTCTAATAATATGACTGTGTCATTTCAGCGCTTAGAACCTTCAGTGTCTCCTCTTGCTTCCATAATGAAGTGTAAATTCTGCATAGTATCCGAGACCCCATGTGACTAACACATCCCTCTCTAGCTTCCCTTCTGAACTATTTCCACTTCCCAACAAACCATGCTTGGACCTTGTGCATTAGGTATTGGGGGTCCAGGGATTTATGCATCCGTGTGTCCATTCCTTTCCCCATCCATGTGTACTGCTGCCAGAACCCTCTCCTCTGTGGACCTTATGGTTTGTTCAAGAAATATCACACAAACTGTCTCTTCAGACACCTGGCATACAGATCCTTTCTTCTATGCTGCCTAAGAATAAAGTATAAGATTTTAGTGTAAAACTCACCACTTTAAAGTTTACGTCTTGAAGGTCTGTGTTTTTAAGCTCTGAAATCTGCAGGAAGGCATAAATAATGCAAAGGTCATTCATCTTTATGTCACAGCAGAGTAGCACAGGACATGGCACCAAATGGAGATTCTGTAAGTACTTACTGGGTGGATGGACAGAGAGACAAACAGAATTCTCCAAGCTCAAATATTTAAAGTATTCATTTCATATTAGAGTTCTCAACAATGATTCCAGGTAATATCATAAAATAGTAATTTTTGGACATATCTTCTAGAAATTTAGAAAACATTATATTTAGAGAACCAGGATTGATAGTTTGAAAAATATCAGATAAGTATGAAAAACTTGTAGCTAAATCTTACATTACTTCAGTTTACCTTCTCCTAGTTATGATCTGCTTCTTCCAAACCATTAAGTAGAGCACTGATTTTACGTATTCAATAGAACACATTGTCTTAACACATGCTTCTTTTTTAGCATGTAATCTAATTTAGAAATTTACAATTTAGGGGGCTGGGGATTTAGCTCAGCGGCAAAAGCGCCTGCCTGGCAAGCCCAAGGTCGTGAGTTCGGTTCCCGGTACCAGAGGAAAAAAAAAAAAAAAAGAAATTTACAATTTAGATTATTTGTATTTTTTAAAAAATTTGAATTTTAAATAAATAACATTAAACTTCAGCATTGGCATGAGATAAACATGGATTAAATCCCAGTTATGCCAGTCATTAGTAATGCAAGCCATTACTAAAATTATATAAATTATAGCCAATTTATATAATGCTTCCAAAGTTAAAAATATCCAAAACATAGAACTAATAATAATTCCTATCTTACAAAGTTGTGTTAGAGATTTAACAAGATTATATAGGAAACTCAGTGCATAGTAAGTTTTGATGGATTTTTGCCTTTTAATACCTACTTATTACTGTCAGAACAGCGCATTAGCCCTGGATAAACAATATTCTGTAGACTTCGGCCATATCCTCCCCTCTCTTGTGTTTTCAATCACTTCCTCTTCCTGCTCTTGACCTCTTTTCCTTCACTCATTCCAAACTACAGCCTTGCCTTTTCTTAGCCAACTGTGAAGTCAGTCCATCCTCAGTTTCTCTGCTATCGTTTGCTCTTTAGTGCAGTCACTCTGTGGAGACTGGTTTTCTTATAGTTCTCTAGAACTAGGAGCTTTCCTGTTCCCCAGGAGGTACTAGGTCCAAACACACTTCTCAGGATTCCTGAGCAGCGTGTGGCCTGGATGAACATTTGCATCTTCAAACTGGTCAGCCATCTCGAAATCATCTGCTTTTGTTTCCACATGGAGTCTGAAATACTCTTCCATGTACCAGTTAATTTAATGACATTGTTTGAACTATTTTTGCTTATTTTTATTTTTTTTCTATAGAAAGTCTTTTTTGATTGACTCTTTTCCTCTCACTGCATAAATTTGGAGTGAGGAGATTCTGTTACATAAACAGGTAAAAAAATTACAAGTTGACCTAACTTATTGACACAAATATAATAAATTTTGTTGTTATTAATCCTTTTAAACATATGCTCCCATTTCATAGGGGATTTAATTCACAAAGACATTCTTTCATTTATTAGAGTAAACACATTGAATGTCTACTCTGTGATGATCAAAATACCACATGACACTGTTTAAAAAGAAAAATCAGAATAATTATATTGCTCAATAATGCTATTCTAAATTATAATTTTTTATCATTTTAAAAGATTTGGTTGACAGACCTACTCTGCACACCCACAAATGAATGCTGCCTAAAATAACTAGCCTGTGCACATGACAGCAGTTCTCACAGACACAGATAAGTAGATGAATTTTAGTTGACTAAGACTCTAATTAATTAACGGTTGTTTAGGTTTGAAATATACATTCAGATTGCCCTCCCCTCTGTGTTTACCTACAGACCTTATCTTCATGTTTTGAAACTTGATCTGCATATCCTACTTACAGACATGGTGCATAACTCAATTTGCTGTTACTATAAGAAAATACCTGAAGAAGTCTACCTTATAAAGAAAAGAGGGTGATTTAGTTAGCAGTTTGGGGTCCAATGCATGCACTGGCATCAGCTGGGCTCCGGTGGAAATCACGGCAATGGCACCACAAGGAGGGCACTGTGCAGCAGGAAGCCATTACATGGCCAGGACGGGGTGCACCCCATTGACTGCAGGTTTCCCACCAGGCCCCACTTCTAAAGGTTCTTCACCACCGCTCCACTGTCAAGCCAAGGCCTGAACGCTTGACCTCTGGGGTACAGACCCATCCAACCACAACATGTGGCATGCATTTAAATATGGACACAAGGTGCTTATAATTCAGTGTTTAAAAAGTGTTTATATAAAGGAATGCAAATATATATATGCATAACAGAATGCAAATATAAATGAAGTACAGGAAAGAACAAGTAGTGAGATTACAGGCAGTTTTGCTAATGTGAGATTTAAGAGACTGTGACACAAGGGAAGACCTGAAAAGAAGGAAAGGTGAGTGCTGAGCAGATCTTTGGCAGCCTGACAGCGACTTGCTCATCCCGTAATTGTCAGTGGAGAAAGGTGGAGGGAAAGCAACGGGTCAGCAAGCTGGTACCTGGTCTCTCAGAGATGGCTTGGGGTAAACAGGCCTTCTGACAGCCGTTTCTGTTACCGTTATGAAATGATAAGGCACTAGGCAGACCAAGACTATACACATTTGAGAATATGAGTGAATATGGATTACTCTAGAGAAGGAGCAAGCTCCTCATAGCAACAGATAGTGATAATTTATAGGTTGATAAAAAGGTATCATGCTTATCTTATGAAAGATAAAGACTTAGCCAATAATGGCTTCACACCTACCATTGTGCTACAGATTTTAAAAATGATAGGTGAAAACCCGAAAGGCAGTAGTAGTCTTCATATTTTAGGGTTCTGAAGATTCCATTAGATGAGAATGAGTTTCAGGAAGAATTCACCTTCCCCTAGAGCACGACTCTGAGGAGATGTGTTATGCAGTGAGTACTGTGTTTCCAATGAGTTCTGAACATAATCACTGAGTAAAACAGGTTACAGTAGAAATAATAACAGGAAAAAAGAGAAATCTGCTGTGTCTGTCATCCTGGACTATATCAAAGGAGCATCTGACCACAATGTGCATGGCTTTGTTCACTGTGGCAAAATCATATAATTTAACGGAAGGCAGGGAAGGGGAAAGTCCACACACAGACACAGATATATCAAAAACACTCACCTTAATAAAAGCTTCAAAGAGAGTTTTCTAAAATATTTTATCCAGATCTTGAGAAAAAGGAAAAATTAATCTCTTTGGGACTTTCCCAATGTGTAAGGCAAGAACTGTCACACAGTCCGTCATTGCTAATGCTTTGTCCAGTGAGGGAGAAACTAGTTTTCTGCTCGACTGCTCAGCCAGGAGGGATGACTTTCAGCCAGAAAACAAAACAAATTGGAGCAAGAGGTGCATTAAGGAGAAGCCTCAGGACGGCGTGGGAAGCGCGGAGTCCCGCTGTCCAATGTTTGCCAGAGAGCACTTTCATCTGTCTGTGAGATACTGTGGAATAAGTTACAAATGGTGGCTTTAAAATGTGTTGTTCATTTTTATTCTCTTGTACTGTACTTTAGTTTCTCAAATTTTATCCCCACTACAATCTTACAATTAGGGGAATGCTTTTTTAAAACAATTTGAATTATATTCACAAATAGCGAGTTCTTTCCGAAGGCAGCATAGAGCCAAGACTTCTTCACCTCACAGAGTGAAGGGCTACAGTGATCTGTGCCTGTGTATTTACAGTGCTGTGCTGCTGGAGGGGAGAGGTTCTTCACTTTTTATCTTCCTCACACTTCGTAGTCATCATGACTCCTCATAGATTCTCTCTACGTCTTATGAAGTATGAGAGTCCTGAGAAGAAACGAAGAAAAGAAAGTCAGAGGCAGTACTGTTTGTCTGAGTATTTCTCTTCTTACCATGGTAAAAGACAAAAACCCTGAAGTAAATATGGATGAGGAGATGTTCAGATCGAGTGGGTTAAGGGACTCTGAAGTGATGTGTTCCCCAGTTCTGTGGATTTCATGGCACAGTTAAAGCGTAGAGACCAAGCCCTTCTCATCCTTATAAAATGTAAATGATCCCAGCTATGTTTTAACTTTCTCTTAGCTTCTGGACAACTTTTTGTCCTAATTCTTTCTTAAATCATTTTTAAGATGGCAGAAGTTTCTTGATTTTAAAATTAAACCAGGATATGCAACGTATCTCCCTTGATACTTCTAGTATTCAGCCTCTCAAACTAAATAATTATCTTGTTAAGGTTTTTACCTTCTTTTAGGTATGTTACTGCTCCTTCTGGTAAGCATAGAATAACAGACGACTGGCTGTCTTGATGCTAGCATTTACTGTGTTTTTCAGTCTTACTGGCAGTTCCTCACACTTTGACCTTTGAAAGGTTATTCTAGTAGTGGAAACTTGCCTGAGGATTCTCTGCAGTATCTTAATCTGTTTTCCTAGAGCTAGATACTTTATAAAGCAAAAGGGTTTTCTTAGCTAATGTTTGGAAGCAGAAAGTCTAAGGTTGAACCATCCTGCCCATGTGGTCTCTGGGAAGGTACACTGGCACACAGTGGTTACTAGGGGGTGCAAGAGCAGAAAGGACAGAGGCTGTGTGCACCGCGGACCCTGCAGAGGGTGGCCTTCCTGTACACTGATCTCCTCTTGGGAAAAGTAAGCAGACAAAAGGATTGACTTTAGGGTCATGAAACAAATTATGACAAAACCAGAGTCTGATGCCTTCTTAGCTTTATTAAGCTAAGCATAACCTAGAATATCTGTATTTTATCCTTTAACCCACCCAGTTGTCAGTTCCAATTATCAATTCCCTTAAGAATCCAAAATTAAGGTATTATGATTACAAATAATAGCAATCTACTCATCATTAAAGAGCAAATAATAATAGATCAGTGATCTCTTCCTAAGAATGTTTTCTCATGGATTCCTGTATCAGCAGTTCTCAACCAGGATCTCTAATCTTCCCAGAGATAGCAGTACGTGGTGACATTGGGGATTGACATGGTACGCTGATGCTGTCTACTGAGTCAAAGCCAGAGGTACAACCATGTGCACATCCCACAGGGCACAAAACCACATAGCATCATTGAGTACAAATGCCACAGACACCAAAGGTAGCAGGCACTGACAGTCACCTCCATGCATGCTGGGATATGAATAGCCATGCTCCGTATGCAGCTACCTGGCCAGCTGTTACCACTTTCATTCCCATGGCAAAATCGGTGTTGGGGACTCTCATGGGAAAGCATTACGTGTGCTCTTGAAGCACTGCTAGATTATGTCTATTGCTTCAGTGTTATCTACACAGACGGCCACATCAGCATCTGAGGAAATTAAACTGGGCTGTCACAATTTGCTCTTTGACAAACTGTATGGATCACCGCCTCCCGGGCTGTGTCGCCGCCATTGCCAGGCACTGCACGTGCGCAGTCTGATGGCTGCCGGTATTCCACAGGCTTCTGCAGTCAGTTTGACCAGTCTGTAAAAGCCAGGTTACTTCATCCTTCCCTAAAGAGGAAAATGGAAGAACTGAGATTTTAATATAGATATAGCACTCAGGGTTTTGTTCTGTTTTCCTGTGCATCTTATTTCTTCTTGCAGTTTTGTACTTGCTGTTTGCATCGGCTTTCTTAGATGTGTTTCCACCTCACATGTATTAATGCATCCCAGGCCCCAAATGAAGCCAAGTCATCCCTGGTGTTTCTCTGAAAATTTGCATTTCATCCTTCTCCCTCCACTTAGAAAATAGCCTTCTATTTAAATCCTATCCATTTGTTAAGACCCAGATGTTCTATTTGCTGGTCTTTACCAAGCTAAAAGTAAACCCTTTTATCTGGCCCCACACGTTCCTTTTATACCCTCCTCTAACTGACTTTCTGACATGTCATTTGAGTGACTCTGGAAGGATTAGGTATATTTGTCTAGAAAATTATACTATCTTTTTATGTATAAAATATCTTGTGCCTTAATAGAGTTTTGCGGAATTATACTCTTTGAAAATAAACCGTATCTCCACCCTAAAAGTAAAAGGCCTATATACAAAATTTTCCAGCTTATTGAAAGTACAAACCAGAAAGAAAATAAAAAAATATGTGATTATGATGAGGGGCATTTGTTTTAAACAGTATGTATGGTTTCCTGTGTTTGTAAAATGCAAAATACATTCCCATGTCTCTCGAGAAGTATATCTCTGATACTGACATACAGAGCACTTCACACAAGACTCAAATAGTTCCTTTTAAAAATCTTCTTAACTTTTTTTTTGTCTTTTTGAGACAGGGCCTCGCTATGCAGTTCAGGCTGATTTTGAGCTCACTTTGCAGCACACGCTGGTCTCAAACTCGCAACGATCCTCCTGCCTCAGCCTCCCAAGTGCTGCAGTTATAGTCGTGTGCCACCGTGCCCAGCTATTATGAACTGATACACAAAAATATAAAAAATTGTACATATTAATGAGATTTTATGTAAATCTCAATATATGCACACATTGTGTAATACTCAGGTCAGGCTAAGTGAATTTATCTTGTAGTTTCTTCATTTGACAATTTCCTAAAAACTATCACCATGTGTGACAAGTTCTTTGTTGGCAAGTTCAAAACTCATTCTATCTTGTGCCTCTTAGTACCTGTAACCAGCACAATGAATTTTAGAATTATACTTAACTATTTGAATAAATTAATAATTGTATTTTACCATATTTACTATATATAATAATTAAATAACTTTTGTTCAGCATCTGCATTTAAACAATAACTCCTGTGTACATGCATGCATGTATGTATGTACTTATATATTTGTTCTGTGGTATTTTGAGACAGGGTCTCCTTATGTCATTCAGGCTGGTCTTGAACTCCCTATGGAGTTCCAGACTGGCCTCAAACTCAGAATAATCCTGCTTCATACTCCCAAGCACTGGGATTATAGGTATATGCAACCACACCTCACTCCTCTGTATTTTTAGATTGTTTGGCTTTTTGCCAAAAATATATATCTTTTCTCATTCTGTAATTAAGTTTAGATTATTTGACAATGAGATTATGCATTTTATATTTGTTCTTAAACTTTTAGGATAATGTGTCCATATATAGCTTAGTTTTTTTGACAATATTCCCAATACCTCAAAAGTTTTCATTTTTTGTCATATAAATTGCATAGTTTAATGGACTCTCATAAGAAAAAAATTGTTTAAAATAACTTTAACAGCAAAATTTGTCCTGAAAGTTATTTGCTTCTTATCCCAATTACCCCCTTGGACTTAGCATCTGTAATTAGATATTCTTCCAGTCACCTTTCAGTTTCCATTCTGTTCTTCTTTGCCTTTGTCTACTCTTTGCACAGTTATTTTAACGTGTTTTAAATTTGTATGTGCAGTATTTGTTGTGCAACATTGTTTTTCAGGGAAAGGGCACAAGATCTATCGGAAAACAACCAAGTTTTACCAAGCTGATCAACAAAAACCTTAATAAACACCAAGTATTTCCCACACTTTTCTAATCACCTCTATTTATGGCTTCCAACTGCATCACCTTTAACTTTGATAAACTTCTCTTTACATTACTCTATCTTCTCTAAGCAAATTCTATCTTGTTTTGGTTCTCTGTTTTTAGAGTCCTGAATGCTATTATTTTATGTTTCTTTGAATTAATTATAATTAATCATACAGTCTTTATGGTCCTGAAATTCAGTTCCTTTTAAGTTTATATATATATATAACAACTTAAAAGGAACTGAATTTCAGAATTCATATATATATATATAGGCACTGTATATATGTCTATAGGCACTGGGAATCAAACTCAGGACCTAGTGCTTGCCAGGCAGGTGCTGTGCCGCTGAGCTATGTTCCTGCCCCCTAAAGTTATAAATTGATGAGACATCATTTCAGATTCTCACATGTATTTGAGTATGTTCTGTTTGTGATACTAATCAGTCTACCCAGAGTGCATGTACACCTGTAAACTGAAATCTGTGAGTTTTCGTTGGTGCTCCAGTTTGGGTCTCTGATGCACAGTGTGCCCAGCAGAAAGCTGTAAGGCAAGGAGACCCCTCGGTTATGTAAGTGACATGAGCAGCTGTGAGTATTGTGAACAACAGAAGTGAAAATGCCACACTGTGGGGAAGTATGTGAACGGTGGTGTTTCAGAGTCAGCCAGAGCAGATGAAGGAAAGCTGTAAAATGTGGGGGCGGAAGTTTCTCTGTGGCTCTCCGTGCCCCATCTGGCCTCCCCCCTCGTAGTATGAAACCCGCAGGGCATACTTGTTTCTCTCCCCTGGCCGTGAACACAGCCCCAGCCCCCTAGTGCCCTCGCTGTTCACCCAGGGAAACCGCGCCGGTCTTCCTGGATTCAGCTCTGCCAGTGCAGCCCCAACCCATGGCGTCTTTGGTCCCAGTGACTGAAGCCGTTTAAAGTGAGGCCCACATTTTAAGTTGAATTTTCTACTTCTGAACAAAAAAGATTTCACCACGCTGGGTCTGTGTTTCTTCATGATAGTAACCTAGAGACAATCCGGTCAGACGGGGCTTAACTTTGCTGTAATCACATCCTAAGCTGCTGCAGCCACATCACCTTCTGGCTGCTGTAGGCTTTGGGTTTATGCCTCTGCCCCGGTCACAGTAATCCTCTGTTTGCATGGCATTATGACTTCCTGATCTGACCTACATTTTCTTTGCATGTTTTATCAGTACCAGCAGTTTGAGTACCACTGACAATGCAATAGTACAAACAGCTTAATAACGGCGCACAATTCAAGTGCTGATGAGCCCCACTTAGGAACAATATTTGGAACTGGAAGTCAGTGCTCCTCAAATTATAAATTAGATACTACAGACAGTTATGTGTTTAGTGTACCTGTATGCAAGGAACTAAAGCTGGGTGTTACTTCCTTTCTTTAGGAAATTAAAAATTAACAAATATTGATCAGTTACTATTCTTGTAATACGCTCTTTTGTGTCACAACTAAAGAATATATATATATTGCGTCCTGCACAGCTCTTGAGTTTCCCGAGGTGAGGACAGTGTAGAATGAAGAAAACAAGAGTCAAGATGCAGAAAGCTGAGGTCAGGTGGAGCCCTCTCTCCTGCTGGGAGCAAAGCAACTGCCCAATGACTGCAGCACATTTATTTATGTACTCAAGGGGCTACTATCAATTGAAACCCCTCTGCCTAGCAACTTGCTTGCTTGGCTCACCTTGGGTGCCTTGCATTGCCAGAGCTGGAACAGCTTGTTCACATGGCTTGCTTCAGACACTCCGTGTTCTCAGGGATGGTCTTGCTTTATCCCCACATGTGTGATCGCTCCCTAGCTTCAGCTTAACTTTTGGCAGCAGATATATATATCTGCCAAAAAATGCACACACACTTCAGCAGTTCACTGTATTAATAAATGTCTGGAAACACATGGCCAGTGCTTTGAGCTCCTCTTGTAAATGCAGAGGGCAAAGGTAACTTTTGTTAATCTCAGGATGTCCCCCTGAGTTTAGTGTTCAGTATTTATGCAAGTTTTTCCTTTCCTGTTGTACACATACTTTGGTGGGCTCTGTATATGTTATTATCTACAGATCCTCTACCATGATGCAAAGCCAACCACTGAAGAAAAGGATTCAAGCAGATTTTCAACTTAGTGTCATCTCTTTCCTGTTGTATCTTTGTTAGGCATCGAAGCCTTTGGTGCTCACTCCTTCTACCCCATATATTCAGTGTGACTCAGTCCTTCTTTTTAAATCAAGTCTCTAAATGTTTGAGCTGTTATGAGAGTGCAGAAGCTACCAACCAGAACTTTGAGAAGCAATTGCCATCTGTTTTGAAGGACAAAATATACTCTGTATCTCTAGATATATTCATGCATTCTTTTTCTTGGTGGCATTAGGAACTGAACCCAGGGTCTTCAAAATGAGCTACATCCCCATCATGTTTTTTTTTACTTTGAGACAGGATCTCCCTAAGTCCCTGAGTTGCCCAGACTGGGTTTGAATGTGCAATCCTCCTGTCTCAGCCTCCCAGAGTGCCAAAATTAGAGGCATGTGCAACATGGAATTTTTACAGTGCCTCTTCTATTGCAATCTGTTAGCACAGATCTCTGCATTTATTCTCTGAAGGGATGATTATGAATGACTGAACAAATGGACTTGATTAAAAGATACCTTGTTTTCCAGGTGGTAAAGATGAATTGTAACACATTTGTGGAATTGTACCATGCAGAAATCAAATGTTTCATTGCTTTTGCTTTGTTTCACTATTATTTGCATGGGCAGTAATGTTCTTCATTCCTCTTGGCCAATTCCTGTTTAAAAATGTAGTTCACACTGAACAGTCGGTGAGAAGGCTTTCCCTCCAGCCAGGTGCCAGAATGACCTGAACTCCCCTAGGGATGCTGTGGTGTGGCAGGTCCTGCGTAGGAAAGACCCAGGAGGGATTAGAGTATCTTTGCATTCAACCTGAGTACATGTTCTAATTAGAGTACATCCCGCTCAGCTACCCTTCAGTAAAATACTGGATAGAAACACTGATCCAAGAACTAATCTAGGTTATCATACTAAGTCATCTTACTAAGTCATTTACTCCTTAGACTAATAATGTAAACACAAATGTTAGCCTTCTTTAATATAAGTATTGAGGCCCAGAAATATGAAGCAGATGACTTGCTAAGTTGTTACATCTTGTAAGGGACGGAACTAGGGTGGAAGTTCTCTAGTGTTTGTCCTGCAAGACTGAGATTCCATGCCTGTCACGCTGCCTTTCTGAGAGATGTGTGGCTGAGCCCTTAGCAGGGCTCTACCTCTGAGGATGCTTCTGTGGCCAGGGCTCGAGCTGTCTCATTACCAAGCAGAAAACAGCCAAACAGTTTCCATATTTGGAGACTGAGTGGCCAGGTGGTTAATTCAGTAATTACCTTGCTTCTTCCAGCCAGCCTTATCTCTTGCTCCCTGACTTCCATACATGGCTCCCAAAATATTCATTAATATAAATCACTGGTCATTCTATATATGCAGTCCTGGAGGATAACTAGAAATCCTCATTACCCAGAATGTTCTTTAACATAGAACTTTTCTTTTTTTAAAGTTAGCTGTTGCTATTCTCTCAAATGAAAACTATGAACAGTGAAACAAATTAGACGATTGTGTACAGGTATGAACAATAATAGCAAGAACTGATGCTAGACTCCAGTTTGTTTCATTATTACTCTTAATGTTATAAACATTTTTTGTGGTTCTTCTAAGTATATACTCCAGTTCTACAGGTTTTGAAAATTTAGAACTTTCAAAAATAAAAAGTTCCTACTTTACCCTTGCATTTCTTCATTCTTTCAGTCAACAAATATTTGTGCCCATTTAATGAGTACCTACAATAATTTTAAAGATTAAATTTCAAAATATACTGGCCCACCACAAAACTTCATTTCATTCCCTTTGCTTTCTCTCCTCCATCAGAGTATTTGTTTTGTGTTTCCTCTTGCTGCCCAGATCAGTGTTCGGGTTTGCATTAATCAGTGGATTTTTTCACTTTCTGTCTCGCTTTACTGCATCTTTGATACGTAGTAACTGTACCTATTTATGGGAACTGTGTGATGTCCTGACATGTGTGTATTGTTTAACAGTCAGATCAGGCAATGTAGCATATCCATCTCCTTCAGTAGAATGAGATGCTCTTGTGAAATAGTTCCAGATTATTCAATGCCATAACACTTCTAGGATAATAGAACTAAGTTCCCTTGACCCGTTTCATAGTCATGCTCATGTGGCATAGGACAAAACTTTAAATTTTAAAATTGTTATGCATATCCCAAATGTACTACATGTGTATCAAGGAAAAGCATACAGTGTATAATTGTCAGCCTCCTCATGAACATCATTATTCTCAGAGGACTGAAAATCATTATAGGAAAAAATTAAAAATTATGAGATGAAACATGTTTCTATGTTAGTATTAACATAAAATTATTAAGAAAATTATTGTAAGAGTTCAAGTATTTTATTGCTATTTACTTGTAGTCAATTATAGTCAAAGGTATGGAGTGCATACTTTTGAGTAAATATTTGTTAAAAGATTTGGAATGTGGATTTATCAAAACACATAATTTTCTACAGAAGTAAGACTTCTGAAGGGACTAATTTTTCATTGGTACTACACTATCACACAGTTGTCTCATTTGATCTTTATAAATACTCTGTGATTTAATTGTGCCTGTTATAGAAAATGCAAAAAATGGAGAATAAAAGAGAATAAACAGCATGCAGGAGAGCTTCCCTGCAAATATGCTTCTCTCTCTTTCTACAAATTTCTCTGTGAGGAGCAGTAACCTGTAACCTGTTTCACAGACTCACAGTATTTATTCATTTTCATCAAATGTCCTAGATTTCAGAAATACACATAATACCCCAGAAATCCTTGGCGTGTTTCATATTATGATGTCTGTTAAAGAAACAGCTAGTGGCATGTGAGACAGGAGCAGAAGTATGATGCCAGAGAACAGAAAAAAGCCATGAAGAAAATGAATTTGGAAATGATGAAAAGGCAGTGAAAGCATGATTATGACAAATGTATTTCATTAAAGAATAGCTTCTGTGTCAAAAATCCGTAAGTTCCTGTATTTTCTATTACTTTTGGACCACTGGTATCTGGTGATGAGGGAGAAGGGAGAGAATTCATGTATTGGGGCTGTGAGAAAAAGGAAGGAAAGGCGGAAGACCTGAGATCTGGTTGTAAATATGCTACCAAACACTTGGACAACTCTGAGAACAGTGCTTTATTTTAAGTGCAATGATCAAAATGATATCTGCTTGTTGGTAGTCTAACATTGAATGATTCCTGAGACCTGTGCTTCTCAAAAGGCAATTTCATGACCAATCAAATAAAGAAAAAACTTTATCGACGTATGCTTTATCTCATTCAAAATAATTCTAATAACTTTTTATTGCAGTCCAATCTTTTTGCTTCCTATAAAAGTTGCTAAAACATTGAGAAGAAACTAATATTACTAAGGAACTCTGAAGTTCAAAGAAAATAGCCGAAATAAATAATCATGAAGAATCTTAAAACAGTAAATAGGATGTTCACTCATGTTTGTTTTGTTTTTTTTAAAGAAAAGTTAGAGAATTTGAGAATTACGTTTTAAAACACTGCAGGATTAGAATGGGACTAACAGCCACTCTGGCAGAGAAGTAGGGATGGCCAGAGATGTGAAATACGAAACTTAACGTGGCGAACAAACATCTTCACAAATGTCGCTTAGACCCACTAAGCATTCTTATATACGTTAATTTAGATGGAAAATGATTTTCTAAGTGATCTAGCGTCTGAAATATAAACCTACATGCACAGTGGGCTTGGTACTGATTTCCAAACTCATCTCTAACTCTGTAAGGGTTTATAATAACAACCGACTTACCGAGACAGAAAAAAGTGTTCATCACTTAATTGTTTTTGCAGCCAAAACTTGAAAGCATGCGTAATTTCTGTTGTATTTAGCTGCGATTGCAGGAACATACATGGCATCGTCTGGGTGTGAGTGTCAGCTATCCTGTCTCTCTGATAATAAAACACGCTCTTTGTTTCCTTGATCACAGACGAAAGGATCCCAAACCATGACTCCCTCGGGCTCCCAGAAGAAAGTGAAGCGGACGCTGCCCAACCCGCCCCCCGAGGAGGCGCCTGCGGGCTCCCCGGCCTCCTTCGGCACGGCGGGCCCCACGTCCCGCAGGCGGATCTGCAGGACCAACACCATGGCTCGCGCCAAGATCCTGCAGGACATCGACCGCGAGCTGGACCTCGTGGAGCGGGAGTCGGCGAAGCTCCGCAAGAAGCAGGCCGAGCTGGACGAGGAGGAGAAGGAGATCGACGCCAAGCTGCGCTACCTGGAGCTGGGCATCAACCGCAGGAAGGAGGCCCTGCTGAAGGAGCGCGAGAAGCGCGAGCGCGCCTACCTGCAGGGCGTGGCGGAGGACCGCGACTACATGTCGGACAGCGAGGTCAGCGCCGGCCGGCCGCCGCGCATGGACAGCGCGCACGGCCTGGAGCGGCC